>NW_017307711.1:15506-45712 GCF_000935625.1 Nanorana parkeri
ATATATACACATACATCACATTTCTGAATGTTTCTTCCCTGTATTGATATATTACGTTTTTATACATATAGATCCGTTTTTACATAAATACAGATATTTACAGATATATCACCCCATATGTCCACATGGTTTGGGGGTTTCTAGGAATACATATTGGCATATCCTGTTCTTTTACATGTAACCCTCCATTTTTGACATACATATATACATATATCTATACATTTCTATTATTTTGTTCCATCTACACTGTCTCTATCTTCGGTGATCTATATATGAAGCACCTATATATGATATATTAATCTAGACAAATTTTCCTTATTATGTATGTATTTTTCAGAGGGTTCTTATTACATCTTATACCTGCTATGAATTTTCTTACTCGTTGGGTTATTTTAATCATAAATTTATAATCCCTTGCATATACAGGTGAAACTCGAATAATTAGAATATCGTGCAAAAGTAATTGCAGTAAGTGCTGCAAAAGGGGCCCAAACCAAGTACTGAGTGCATATGCATGCTTGTACTTTTCAGAGGTCCGATATTGTTCTATGTACAATCCTTGTTTTATTGATTGCATGTAATAATCTACTTTTTTGAGGTTGTGGATTTGGGGTTCTTGGGGTTTTCATGAGCTGTAAGCCATAATTATCACAATTATGACAAATCACGGCTTGAATTATCTTGCTTTCCACGTAATGAGTCTATCTCATATATTAGTTTCACCTTTTAAGTTGCATTAGTGAAATAAATGAACTTTGTAAGCAGTGAAGCGCCACAAACTGTCACTTCTCAATGAGAATTCCTCTTAGGCATACTGCAAGATGCAGCCCCAAAGAAAGCCGGGAAAGCTGTAGATCTATGAAGTAAACACAAAGGGGCGCCTTTCCTGGTGCAGGTCAATTTTATTTCAGTAAGCATGAGATAAGAACAAAAAACATACTCACAAACATAAGACGAAATATGAGCTGACAGGCAGTGTGCATCCACTGGACGATTCCTGTATGCTGGTGACGTTAACGCGTTTCCGGGGGAACGCCCCCTTCGTCAGAACGTAAAGTCACCTTCCTCCTTTCCACCTTTAAAGTGCAAATGACCAATGGGAGACGTGTCCTAAAGGCTCGTCATCATATGCAAATGCGGCCATGTCCGCCATCAGTCCGGGGAACCACGTGAGGGCGGGACGACGCGGCCAGCCAATGGTGACGCGGGACAAACGGGCCCCGCCTACTGGGTGTCGCCGCCACTCGACCTATAACAGAGCCAAAAAACCGGACCAGCTCTTGCGTCCAAATATGGCAGAGTGTCAGCAAACAACAACTGCTGAATGCAGGGATCAGTATGGGAACACGGTCCCTTGCAGGGGACAGGAGGAAGGTGAACTGGATGGCTGTCAACCACCACATGGATATATAAACCAACACCCAAATGATGGTATAAGAGTAAAGGCATTAAAGAATGATTCATATGAAAAGAATTTAGTTGGCCACATACGGGTAATGTGGGGCCAGTGCCGCGATAAGACACGGGCCAATAGATGGTCAATCCATATTAGGACAGACACAAAGTATAAAATGAGGAAGGAATGTGGTGTGATTAAATCACTAGAAATGGCAATGAAACGGTGACGAATGATGATGATGGAATGCCCAGAATATCTATAGGGATGGTGGTGGCATGGGAGGTGGACAAATGTACTTGGGAAGGAAGGAGGGATGGGGAATATAGGGTTATAGGGAGGATACCAACTCTAGACCTTCGTTGAGACCATTGAGGTATAGGCTGTTCAGGGAATAAATCCAGAAGGTTTCTCTCTGGCATAATCTTTTGTATCTTAGACCTTCGTCCAGGTTGTCAGGTATCGTCTCTATATAGAGAGTAGGTATAGAGACGATACCTGACAACCTGAACGAAGGTCTAAGATACAGATCTCCGATGTTCTATCATTCTGAAATATTTTCTTGTTTAATTCCCCACTTTCCCCTACTTCTTTCTTTCTTTTTAGGTGTTCTCAGCTCTTAAGGAAGGATTTATAGCTAATTATTTCATTTAGGCCGGGGGGTTTATTCGCTTTTAGATTATAGATCCATTTTGTCTCTAGTTGTAATAGTTTTTGGTCCATATCTCCTCCCCATTCGTGTGGATGTAGATGATCCAAGATGTAAAAGTCCATACATCTAGTGTCAAAATTATGGTGGAGACCTACGTGTCTACTCACTGATGTCGTTAGTTTTCCATTGCTTGTGAGATAAATGTGATCTTTAATTCGTTTCCACACTGGTCTTATTGTTTTACCTATGTAATATGCTCCACATTTGCACTTCACAAGGTAAATCACATTGCTTGTTTGGCAATTTGTTGTATGTTTTAATGTCCAATTCTTACCATTGGGGAGAGGGATTATGTTCCCTTCTACAAAGTATGGGCAGTAATTACATGGTCCACATCTCCGAAATCCTCCATCACCACATCTTGTTCTCATTTCTTCTGTTTGGTAGAAGCTCTGTGTAAGGGTGTTCCGGAGTGATGCTGTTTTTCTAAACACTATCTCTGGTGTTTATTTTACAAATTTCTGCACTTTTCTGTCTTCTGTAAGAAGATGCCAGTGCTTTTGAAGAATTTTTCTTAATTGCCCATGGTGTCTTGAGAATTTCGTTATTATTTTCGTAGTTTGTTGTTTTTGCTCCTTGTTTTCTTTTTGTCTAAACAATAGATTTTGTCTGTTTTGAGTTTTGGCTCGCCTATATGCTTTTCTCAAGATTTTTCCACTATATCCTCTCTCACTTAATCTTTTTTGCAGGAGTTTTGCTTCTTTCTCGAAATCCATGTTGTTTGAGCAGTTCCGCCTCAGTCTGATGTATTGACAATAGGGGATATTGTTCTTTAGAAAACTTGGGTGTGCACTTTGTGCATGTAGCAGTGTATTCCCTTTCGGAACAGTTCCGTGGCTAGTGTGTTATTTTCGCCGATGTATTGTAACGCCCCTAACTGCTCTGTCAGGATCTCAATGGCTGAGGCTTGTAACATTAACTGTGGTGCTAATATGGGAGTAGGTTAATCCTGTTAATGGTCACGTCAGACTGAACTCCAGGCGTCAATCTTAAACGGAGAGTTTGGAGTTGCTAGCATCATCCACCATTATTTTAGAACAAGGAGTTACTAATTAGTTCACTAAGATTATGGGGCAGATACTATTTAGTAATGGCCAGGATTAAGTTTTATGTATGCTCAGTGGCAATGATATGGCAGTGTCCCTGGGAATGATGATAAATCAAGCAGACAATCAGCAGTGGTCATATGATACTATGGCAGCAGTTATGGTACGAATATAAGCAGTCAATTGGAAGCAGTAGTAGTACTAATCCAAGCAGTTAATCAGCAGTATCCTATGGCAATATGGTAACAGTAATGGTAATAAGCCATGCAGTTAATCAGCAGTATCCTATGGCAATATGGTAACAGTAATAGAGCTAATCCAAGTAATTAAACAGCAGTGTCTTATGGTAGTATGGCAGCAGTAATGATAATGATCCAAGTAGCTAATCAATAGTATCTTATGGCGATATGCAGCAATAGAGATAAGAAGCCAATTTGCCAATACAGTCTCAAGGGGTCAGACAGTGCTGACAATGGTACTTGCGGTACAGTGCACAGGACAGTTCCTCGGGAGGCGAAAGGGTGATATGTCTCCTGTAGTCCTAAGATTCCTTTGTTCTGTGCAGGCAGAGTCGTCTCCGTTTGGTTCTCGTGTGTGGGGGGGGGGAGTTTAGCAGGGCGCCGACTCCATTAGTGGAACGCCGCTGCTAAGTTCCTTCCTGGTATATATGGGGTCAGAGCATCACGGGGCGGAGCCAAGCTGCGTGATCACGGCTTTGCGTTCCACTCTGGAGCGCAAGCCGCGACGTAGTCAAGGCGTCATAGATGCTGCGCTCCCTGGTGGAACGCAAGACGCCGCTATCCTTACAGGACCCCCCTCCTGAGGGAACCCCTCCGGGGTACCCCTGATGGGGAGGGTCGGTCGGGGTGCCTGCAGTGGAACAACCGTTTGAGGCGAGGTGCGTGCACGTCTTGTTCATCCTCCCATGAGTCATCATGAGGACTGTACCCTTTCCATCGTATCAGATATTGGAGGGTCCCCCTCCTCCTCCTAGAATCGAGGATCTCTTCAATCTCGAACTCCTCCTCCCCCTGCACGATAACAGGGGGAGAGGGCAGAGGCAATCTGTCAGGGAAAGGATTTGGACGGAAAGGCTTTAGAAGGGAGACATGGAAAGTGGGGTGGTACACCTCGGCGGAAGCGTGAGCCTCATAGTATTAGGGTTGATGACTTTCTCGATCTTGAAGGGGCCTAGAAATTGTTTCCCCAATTTCTTGGAAGGGGTACCTAGCCTCAGATTTTTAGTCGACAGCCAAACTGAGTCCCCTTCTTTGTATTGGGGACTTTCCCTCCTCCGTTGGTCGTAGTAGAATTTCTGGCGGTTTTGGGCCCGCCGGAGGTTGTCTTTCAGGCTGACAAGGGTCTTCTGCAAGGAGGACATGTAGTCTTCGATGGCGGGGACATTCGTGGGAAAGTCTGTAGGAGGAAAGGGTTTAGGGTGGAACCCATAGTTTGAGAAGAACGGGGAGTAAAGTGTGGAAGCCCCTGGAGAATTATTGTAAGAAAATTCGGCAATAGACAGTAGATTTTCCCAATTGTTCTGTAGGTGGGAGCCATGACACCTCAGGTACTGTTCGAGGCACTGGTTGACTCTCTCTGTTTGATCATTGGTCTGTGGGTGGTACGCACTGGACATTCGGTGATCAATCTGGAGTCTTGTACATAACGCTTTCCAGAACTTGGATATAAATTGCGAACCCCGGTCTGATATAATCTGGGTAGGGATTCCATGTAGTTTTATAATGTTGGTCACAAAAGCCTCTGCAGTTTCTTTGGAGGTTGGTAACTTCCGCAGAGGCACGAAGTGCGCCATTTTAGTCAACGAGTCTACTACGACCATGATAGTGTTGTAACCATTCGAAGGTGGAAGGTCGACTATGAAATCGAGGGAAACCCATTCCCACGGTCTAGTAGGAATAGGGAGATTCATCAAGAGGCCATAGGGCCGTTTTCGCTCGAGCTTACACATGGCGCATGTTTCACAAGTGGAGACGTATTCTTCTATTTCCTTAGTCATGTTTGCCCACCAAAAAGATCTCTGAACGAGGTCTCGAGTTTTTGTGATCCCAGGGTGACCCGCCATAGGTACGTCATGGCATAGCTTGATGACCTGTGCGGTGAGGGAGGTAGGTATGTAGGTTTGTTATTCTTGTACGAAAATCCTTTGTCATCTTTTTGTAGTCCTGGGGGTATCTTCGTTTGGTCATCCTGTAAACTGTTCTTGAGTTTTTGTCCAAACCCGATAGTAGCAAGCATAACCTTTTCAGGTGGGATGACCCAGGAGGGTGTGGACTGAGAACTACTAGGGTCCGCCAGGCGTGAGAGGGCGTCGGCTTTTCCATTTTTTGACCCTGGTCTGTAGGTCACATGAAAATCGAATCGGTCAAAGAAGAAACTCCACCTCACCTGACGAGATGATAAGGTTTTACTGGTCTTAAGGTATTGGAGATTCTGATGATCAGTATATATAGTAATTGGGTGTCTTGAGCCTTCCAGTAGATGTCCCCAATTTTCCAGGGCGCACTTGATTGCTAGTAGCTCCTTTTCCCCTATTGGGTAGTTTACTTCGGCCGAATTGAGGGTCCTGGAGTAAAACCCCACTGGATGTAAGGGTGTCAGTAGTGAGGACCGTTGGGATAGTACAGCTCCTATGGCAGCTTGGGACGCATCAACCTCTAACACATAGAGATTCTCTGGATTCGGAAGGATTAGAATTGGAGCGGATGTAAACTTGGTTTTAAGCAGGTTGAAGGCGTCTTGAGCCTCTTTGGACCAGCTAAACCTAACCTTGGAGCTGGTCAGTATGGTCAAGGGTTTTGTGGTGTTGGAGTAGTCCTTGATGAATTTCCTATAGAAATTCGAAAACCCTAGGAAACGTTGTAATGCTTTCCTAGAATCTGGGGTAGGCCAATTCAGGATGCAGTCGATCTTTGACTGGTCCATTTGAATTCCCTTTGGTGAGATGATGTACCCAAGAAAAGGGAGCGAATCAGTCTCAAACACGCATTTTTCTAGCTTCACATACAAGTTGTGGGCTCTCAGTCTCGATAGAACCCAGCGGACGTGTTTCCGGTGGTCTGGAAGGTTTTCTGAGTAGACTAATATGTCATCTAGGTAGATGATGTCGCAAACGTCCAAGAGGTCTCTGAAAATATCGTTTATAAAGTTTTGAAAAGTTGCTGGTGCATTGCATAGGCCAAAAGGCATTACTGCATACTCAAATAGCCCATAGCGTGTGCGGAAAGCAGTTTTCCATTCGTTGCCTTTTTTGATTCGGATAAGGTTGTAAGCGCCACGAAGATCCAGTTTTGTGTACACGGTTGAAGTTTGTAGTCTTTCTATAAGTTCAGATATTAGGGGTAGTGGATACTTGTTCTTTATTGTAATTTTGTTGAGAGCTCTGTAGTCTATAATGGGGCGTAGACTAGAATCTTTGTTCTTCACGAAAAACATCCCAGCACCTGCTGGGGAGGTGGAAGGTCTAATGAACCCCTTTTTCAGATTCTCCTCCAGGTACTGTTTTAGATGTAGTAGTTCTGGTTGTGCCAAAGGGTAAATCCTACCAGTGGGTATGGCACTTCCAGGAAGCAAATCTATAGGACAATCATAAATCCTATGGGGCGGAAGGGTCTCCGCCTTCTTTTCACTGAAAACATCTGTAAAGTCTTGGTAGTGATGATGAACCTGAGATAGCCCCGCGTGCATGAGGGGTTTGCTTGGATAACATGTCTCCTTGCAGTACCTCGAGTCCAGCGCCACCTTGCCAGATCCCCATAGGAGAGTTGGTTGGTGGAGTTTAAGCCAAGGCAACCACAGAATTGCAGGAAAAAGGGGTGATGGTATGATGTCGAAGGAAAGGAACTCAATGTGATTGTTTTCACACGTCACAAGAAGTGGTTGGGTCTGGTTACTAACAGGCCCTGAGGCTGAGGTGGTGCCGTCAATAAAACTCACGACAATGGGTGAATGCTTTTTAATGTGGGGAATTTTATTTCGCTCAATCAGATGCATATCGATAAAATTCCCACAGGCTCCCGAGTCCACCATGGCATCAACGGTAATTCTGTCGTGGTCCCACTGTAGAGTAAGAGAAATGTAGAGGTAACCAGTGTTGCGGTAATGAGTGTTACCTATTTTACAGACGTTACTCCTCTTACCTCCAGATTTCTTTTTGATCGCTGGGCATCCATCTACCATGTGATCAGCCGATGCACAATATAGGCAGAGGTTCAAGGTACGTCTACGGGATTTCTCCTTTTCTGTTAGTGGACCACGAACCGCTCCAATCTCCATGCGTTCTTCAGTGGGTGGGGGGGCTGTGATGCCGCACTGTGGGGGTGTATCCTGAGACCCTTTCGGCTCTGCGTTCCCTTAGGCGTCGATCGATGATGGTGGCTCTTTGGATTAATTCATCCAATGTGGAGGGCATCTCCCCTCTGGCCAACTCATCTTTCAGGGCTTCTGAGAGACCGAGTCAGAATTGGTTGCGGAGACTGATGTCATTCCACTCAGTCTCCCGAGCCCATCGTTTGTATTCAGCGATGAAGTCCTCTACAGGCCTTCTTCCCTGTCTTAGACTTCGAATTGCGGTCTCAGCAGTTAACTGTTTGCTGTGATCTTCATATAAGAGGGACATTGTCTCCAGGAATTGTGGAAAAGATTCCAGAACTGGATCCTCCTTCTCCAGATAGGTGTTTGCCCAGGCTCTTGGCTCGCCCCTGAGATAGGAGATCATAGTGAGCACCTTCACCCTGTCAGTTGGATAGGTCTTTGGTTTTAGTTCAAACATTAATTTGCAAGCGTACAGGAAATCACGGAACGTTTTCCGATCTCCAGTAAAAAGTTCCGGAGGACTGACCTTTGGCTCAGGTCCCTGGTTGGTATTCCCTGGGGGCTGGGTGACTAGGGCACGTAAGGTCTGGTTTTCCAGTTGGAGGTCTTGAACAGTCTCGTTGAGGGTCTCTACCCTCTGTGATAGGGTTAGCATATCCGAGCTCTGCTGGATCCATTTTGGTTCCACTAATATGTAACGCCCCTAACTGCTCTGTCAGGATCTCAACGGCAGAGGCTTGTAACATTAACTGTGGTGCTAATATGGGAGTAGGTTAATCCTGTTAATGGTCACGTCAGACTGAACTCCAGGCGTCGCTCTCAATCTTAAACAGAGAGTTTGGAGTTGCTAGCATCATCCACCATTATTTTAGAACAAGGAGTTACTAATTAGTTCACTAAGATTATGGGGCAGATACTATTTAGTAATGGCCAGGATTAAGTTTTATGTATGCTCAGTGGCAATGATATGGCAGTGTCCCTGGGAATGATGATAAATCAAGCAGACAATCAGCAGTGGTCATATGATACTATGGCAGCAGTTATGGTACGAATATGAGCAGTCAATTGGCAGCAGTAGTAATACTAATCCAAGCAGTTAATCAGCAGTATCCTATGGCAATATGGTAACAGTAATGGTAATAAGCCATGCAGTTAATCAGCAGTATCCTATGGCAATATGGTAACAGTAATAGAGCTAATCCAAGTAATTAAACAGCAGTGTCTTATGGTAGTATGGCAGCAGTAATGATAATGATCCAAGTAGCTAATCAATAGTATCTTATGGCGATATGCAGCAATAGAGATAAGAAGCCAATTTGCCAATACAGTCTCAAGGGGTCAGACAGTGCTGACAATGGTACTTGCGGTACAGTGCACAGGACAGTTCTTCGGGAGGCGAAAGGGTGATATGTCTCCTTTAGTACTAAGATTCCTTTGTTCTGTGCAGGCAGAGTCGTCTCCGTTTGGTTCTCGTGTGTGGGGGGGAGTTTAGCAGGGCGCCGACTCCATTAGTGGAACGCCGCTGCTAAGCTCCTTCCTGGTATAAATGGGGTCAGAGCATCACGGGGCGGAGCCAAGCTGCGTGATCACGGCTTTGCGTTCCACTCTGGAGCGCAAATGCGATGTAGTCAAGGCGTCATAGATGCTGCGCTCCCTGGTGGAACGCAAGACGCCGCTATCCTTACATGTATATAGTTACATCTAGAAAGGTAATTTCTTTTGGCTTGCTTCCATCATGAATTTCAAATTAAATTGGTTGTTATCTATAATTTCTTTCAATTTTGTCAATTCCGATCTTGTGCCAGTCCAGATTACGAGCACATCATCTATGTACCGTTGCCAGAAAAGTATGTGGCTAAGCATACTGGTTAGTTTTTCATTAGAAAATAGGTGTCGTTCCCATCCCCCCAGGTACAGGTTGGCATACGATGGGGCACAGCAGGTTCCCATCGCTACCCCCTGCACCTGGAGGAAGTTTTAGGTTGTTATTGATATGTAGCGCTCACCCCCGAAGGAGCCACCAAAATAACCCGGGTCATCACTATTTGTCTAGGGGATTTGGTATTCAGCTGTCCAATTAGCATGTAACAGCCCTCTTCTAGTGCCCACAAAACTAATATCCACTCCAGTAATGCAATGCTGAACAACTTTTATTAACATTTTCAGACTGGGGGGAGAGAGGGTATAGGGATCCTAGACAGCCAGGGTGTAATTGACATAGACTCCAGACTCACCAGACCTTTTTAGCATGTAAGTGTAGATGCACCTATGGTACAGCGAATGGTAATTGGAGTAACAGATGAGCAGGGATGAGCATAAAATCTTAGCAGGAGAGACACAAGCCATGCTCCTGAGGTCCTCTAGATTCAGTAGCCATCCACTTTCCTGGTTCGATTTCCCTGACAGCAGCACAGGCCTCCTTCATAATTGAGGCTTAGTAGAACTCTTCCCGCACTCCAGCCTATGCCCCACCCCCAGGCCTCAGGCGTATACCCTATCCGAGCATGCACCACTGGTTGAGAGAAACCCAGTAATTGGCTGCTGTACTGTACATACTGTACTCATATTGCTCCTCATTGGCTGTCTCATAATACAGCAGAGTCACACTCCACCCAGGTGGTTACAGTAATGCCAGACACCTGGAATTAAGCAGATAAATGCCAAATATAATCCAGCTGACTACAGCCCCAGCAATCACTCAATATCTAGTAGCAACCTCACAAAAGGTGATGGGGGTTACAGATGTACATTCTGTTAGGGAATACTTTATGTTGTTTACTGCTTATGAATGAAAGTAGGTAAAAATCCTTTAGACTGACATATGGTATGACTTTACCATAGTGTTCCTTCCTCTAAAGAGTTTTGAAGAAGTGTGTTCAAGGGTTGGTGCTATAGGTCTTATTTAAACTACATATACAGTGGTAACTCGGTTCACAAACGCTTCTGTTCCCGAACAATTCGGTTCGAGAACAGGAAGTTCGGCAAAATGTTGCTTCCGTTCGCGTATTCCGCATCGAGTGACGAACACAACCGCAGCCATCTTCCCTGCTCTGACACATGGTCATGGCTTCCTCTAGTCGATAGAGCCATAGTGTGGGCCTCCTATGTAAAAAAATACTAAAAGAAAAAACTGAAGCATTAATGTCACTTTAAGCATCTCAATATAAACTGCTCAAAAAATTAAACGAACACTTTGAAAACACATCAGATCTCAATGGGGAAAAATATCATGCTGGATATCTACTGTATACTGGACTGGGTAATGTGTTAGGAACGAAAGGATGCCACATCGTTTGATGGAAATTAAAAATTATCAACCTACAGAGGGCTGAATTCAAAGACACCCCAAAAATCAAAGTGAACAAATGATGCAGCAGGATAGTCCATTGTGCTGAAATTTCATTGTAGCAACTCAAACTGGTACTCATTAGTTTGTATGGCCCCCACGTGCTTGTATGGATGCCTTACAACATTGGGGCATGCACCTAATGAGACGGTGACTGGTGTCCTGGGGTATCTCCTCCCAGATCTGGACCAGGGCATCACTGAGCTCCTGAACAGACTGAGGTGCAGCCTGGCGGCGTTAGATGGACTGAGACATAATGTCCCAGATGGGCGTCCCGAGGTCGGGTGTCACCCGGTCTCCAGACAAGGTGGCAACCCGGCGCGTCGTCATTGCACGTACGCGACCATCTGATTGACGCCTGCCGGTGGCCATCTTGGTGATGGACGCTGCCAGAGAGAGGAGGGGGCGTTCACCCGGCAGGATAGGTCCCCTCCTCTCTCCTGACACTATTGGGCTCTTGGTCCATGACCGAGTGCCCGACTTTTTAGAGGGGGTGAAACCAAAATGACTGTCAGTCATTTTGGTGTCACCCCTGCAATGGTGTGGTCACCCCTGCACCCCTGCACCCACCTTGTGACGCCATCAAGGTGTTCTATTGGATGGGGGCCATTCAATGGTATCAATTTCTTCATCCTCAAGGAACTGACTCCATACTCTAGCCACATGAGGCTGGGCATTGTTGTGCACCAGGAGGAACCCAGGACCCACTGCACCAGCGTAGGGTCTGACAATGGTTCCAAGGATTTCATCCCGATACCGAATGACAGCCAGGGTGCCTAGAGAGGTCCAGCCTGTAGAGGTCTGTGCATCCCTCCATGCATATGCCTCCCCAGACCAAACCGTCTAGCCTGTAGAGGTCTGTGCATCCCTCCATGCATATGCCTCCCCAGACCAAACCGGTCATGTTGAACGATGTTACAGGCAGTATAAAGTTCTCCACGGCTTCTCTAGACCCTTTCATGTCTGTCACATGTGCTCAGGGTGAACCTGCTCTCATCTGTGAAAAGCACAGGGCGCCATTGGCAGACCTGCCAATTCTGGTGTTCAATGGCAAATGCCAATCGACCTCCACAGTGCTGGGCAGTGAGCACAGGGCCCACTAGATGATGTCAGGCCCTCAGGCCACCCTCATGAAGTCTGTTTCTGATTTTTTTGGTCAGAGACATTCCAACTAGTGGCCTGCTGGAGATAATTATTCAGGGCTCTGGCAGTGCTCATCCTGTTCCTCCTTGCACAAAGGAGCAGATACCGGACCTGCTGATGGGTTGAGGACCTTCTACGGCCCTGTCCAGCTCTCCTAGAGTAACTGCCTGTGTCCTGGAATCTCCTCCATCCTCTTGAGACTGTGCTGGGAGACACAGCAAACCTTCTGGCAATGGCACATATTGATGTGCCATTCTGGAGGAGTTGGCATGTCTGTGCAACCTCTATACGGTCCTGGTATCGCCTCATGCTACCAGTAGTGACACTGACTCTAGTGAAAAACTAGTGAAAAACAGTCAGAATAGATGAGTAGGGAAAAAATGTCAGTGGCCTCCACCTGTAAAACCATTCCTGTTTTGGAGGTTGTCTCATTGTTGCCCATATAGTGCACCTTTTGTTAATTTCATTAACACCAAAGCAGCTGAAACTGATTAACAACCCCTCTGCTACTTAACTGATCAATATCCCAGGAGTTCAATTGACTTGATGCTATACTCTGATTAAAAAGTGTTTCTTTAATTTTTTTGAGCAGTGTATTTGCATGGCAACTAGCCAAGACAACATGTTTGCCCTGTGGAGGTTTGTCTAGTTAAAATGCTAACAATATTTGTATTCTGTGAAAACACATACGCATAGGGGTTAATTCCAAATGAAGAGTCTAATTACTCTGCATAGTGAATGTTCTCTTTGAAAGTGAATATTCTAAGCTTAGTAAATAAGGTGATGTTATAATAACGTCATTCACCAATCATATTTGTTCTGCCCTCAGGCATGGGCTTTATGACCTACCTACCTAGTATCTCAAATTCAGCCACAAGATGGTGCTGTAGAGCATATATCTCTATTTACTATAGAGCAACTGTTTTTCTATGGTAGGAACCCATCCTCCATTTTGGAATCAAGAAGAAGAGAATCTGATGCCATCCTGCGCACATATCTGGAATAAATTCCCAGATTCCCCATACGGTAGCATCGCTGGTAGGGACGAACTTGTTTATCTTTATATTTGAGTTATCACTCTGTTTACATGTCAGAGATCCCAACCTGAAATAAGTCATTTCAGGGAGGTGCCCTCTGTCAAAATCTAGGGGAGGGGGGTGCAACAACAAGGAAGAGAGCACCCCCCTGAAATTATGGCAGATAGTAAAGAAGCTAATGCTTCCCTTGCTATCTGCTGTTTTTTTTAGTATTCTGGCAAAAAAAACAGCATAGGAATGAATAGCTAGATTGCTATTGGCTAGCTCAATTTGCAATAGCCAATAGCAAGCTGGCTATTGCACCCACCCTCTGCTGCTTTCAGTCAGTAAAGGAGGACCTGATGGAGAACTTCAGGTCCACCTCTGCTGATTCACAGCAGCAGTGGGCGGTGCAATAGCTAGTCTGCTATTGACTATTTCAATTTGCAATAGCCAATAGTAATCTAGCTATTCGTTTCTATGCCTTTTTTTTCTGACTGCCGGCGGTCCCAATGTCAAGAAAAAAAACCCAGAGCAGAGAAAGGTTTACTCTGCTAGATAAAGCAGAGTAAACCTTTCAGGGAGAAAATGTTTCTCTCTCGGGTGTCCAGGAGAGTTGAGATGTCCGACATGTTCATATATTGATTATATGTTTTTATGTTCTTTTCACCAGTTTCACCACCCTGTTTTGTTAATGAAATCAAGATTTCATCCAGTATGGCTTATTGCAGGAGGGTTTAGCTGCATGTTGAGCTATACACAGGCCCAGGGCAGCCTTCAGAAATTTTGGGGCCCCTTACACGGCTTTAGGCCGCCCCCCCCCACCGCCCCCCACAGTCACATCAGTCTCTGTACAGAGGAGCTTACACTCTAATGTCTGCCCCCCCCCACAGTCACATCAGTCTCTGTACAGAGAAGCTTAAACTCTAATGTCCCCCCACAGTCACATTACCCGCCGGACGCAGGTTTTTGTGACCGCCGTCAGGGGGGTACGGCCGATATTGATGTAAGGGGCCCGGCCAGGCTTAAGGGCCCGGCCCATGAAAGGGTTAGTAAAAAGGGTGTTTTTATTGTGTGTGTTTTAATGAATGTGTGTGATTTTTTTTTTTCTATGAAGCTATGTGTGTGTTTTTTAATGAGTGTGTGTGATATGTGTGTGTTTCATTACACATGTGTTTTTTTTGTTTGTTTTCTTTTAACCACGTAATTCACGTAATTGTGCGTCATCCGCTGGAAGTGGTTATACCAAGAACACGGCTGCTCCTGAAGCCATGTTCTTGTACCGTGTTAAACAGCTGACGATTGCAGTTTAAATACAAGCGATCCAGCGTCTGTACAGGCGCTGAATCACTTGTACGGTGCGGCGCTGTGCCCCCCTCCTCCACGGCCGCCGGTGCCACCGTCAGTTTCCTGGGCTCATCTGTCCCTCGTGTGAGCCCAGGCCGCACGTGGAGGTTCTCCCCTGACAAATCGGAGGAGAGATCAGTGGCTTCTAGCTGCAGATCTCTCCTTCGATCACTGGACCCGGAAGTGATGTGCATTACATCACTTCCGGTGTCACTGTACACAGTCTCTGGCTCTTAGGGCTTGTTCAGACCACTTACAGTGCGTTCCGGCCGGAACGCACTGAATCGCAATGCGGCCGGCTCACTTTTGTGCTGGGCAGGAGGGGGCGTGGCGGGCCATTGAAGTGAATGGCGCTGTAGCCACTCCCTCCGGCCGCAATTTGATCGCCTGCACAGGATCGCAGGGCACATTCTGCCTGCAGTGTGTTCCGGTGTTGTGCGGTCAAAATGCTGCAAGCACTATTTTGACCGCATCGGGACGCAGGCACAATGTGCCCTGCGATCCCGTGTGGGCGATCGCATTGGGGCCAGAGGGCGTGGCTGTGGCACCATTCACTTCAATGGCCCGCCACTCTCCCTCCTACCCGGCAAAAATTGAGCCGGCCGCAATGTGTTGCAGTGCGTTCCGGCCGGAATCGGGCCGGGACGCACAGCAAGTGGTGTGGACAACCCCTTAGAGCCAGAAGAAGAAGCTGGTGAAGCAGATCTCGGCTTCATCAGCTTCTTTGGGGTCCCTAGGTGACATTAGGGGTATGAAAAACCCCTGACGTCTCCATGAAGAGGACCTGTCACATTATATGTGCTATTACATAAGGGGCTTTTTAGCCCCTTATGTAATAGCACAATAAAGCCGAGTGTAAAAAAAAATGTAAAAATTAAAGTAACATTAAAAAAAATGTAAAAAAATATTTTTTTTAAGTTTCACCTTTCACCACGTGCACGCACATACAACACAAACCCGAGGTCAGATGCGCCTACATGCAAAAACAAAAATTACGCCACACATGTTATGTATTGTCGCGAGTGTTGGAGTGAGAGCAATAATTCTCGGCACATCAATCACTGATAGCACTAAACTGATGAGCCGTAAAAGCATTTAAAGCGTCGCTTATGGAAAATTTTGGTTATTGTTTTTTGGCGGTTTCATGGATGCTTGACATGTTTGGTATCTATTTGCCCGGCATGACACCGTCTTTTATATTTCACCAAAAAATTAGCCATTATATTCTGATTCTGTGCACTAAATTTCATTTTAGTGTATTTTATCCTAAAAATACTGGTTTGATAAACATTTGCGCAAATAGCGTGCAACATAAAAAATTGCAACTAGCATCTTTTTACTCTACAGGGCCTAGCTCTCATGAACCATTTAAAGTCCATTACAGCTTTAGTAAAACAGTTTAAATGAGTGTGTCTGCTCAGCTTTGTTTATACCCACAATGTTCATGTGCAGACTCAAGCACCGTTTCAATCATCTGTGAATAGCTCACCAAACTTTGATGATGGGCCCTTTTTTCATAAATGTATGTAGAAAGTGGTTTGCCAGTGAGTATGAATAGGCTCAGAACATGCACAAACATGTACAAGTACATGCATGATTCAAAAATTCTTGATATATTGAAATCAAAGGAGCTGGCAGATTATTGCACAATTCACCACAGATATTATAATCAATTAAGCAATCAATCAATCAATCAATTCATAAGTCAATTAAAACATTTTTCCATCCATTTTTAGTGTCAGCGGCTACTACTTATTGATTTAAAAATTAATATTTTCAAAACCAGAGGTAAGAAAAGGAAGAACTCTACTTGGATTTATTCAAATGTTTTCATATTTAATGTTTTAGATGATAAGATATGCTTTAAGAAAATTATTGTGTACAATTCTTTATTATTTAATAAATTAATTTTGTTTAATTTCAGATTTTTCTTTCTTTCGGGTTTCGGGTCCAAACATCGTTTTGTTTCATTTTTTGGATCTTTCGGAATTTCGTTTTAGTTTCAGACGGGGTTTTCTGATTGGCCAGAAAACAGTCACTTGTCCCATTTAGTTTCATTTTGAACGGAATTCGGATGATCCAAAATTTTCTTAAAATAACATTCAGATTAGTTTGCATTCGGCCTCATTGGAATTGGATGCTAAACTGAACCCCTCTTTATATTAAGCATGAGTAAATGTAAAAAAATTTAAAAAAAGTTTTAAATAAAATAGAAGTAATTAAGTCAATACTTAATTTCTCACAGGCTCAAGGCCAGGCCACTTCAATTGAGTGACGAACAGCACCAAGAAAGAGAGAGAAGGCACCTTCACAAGCACAACAGATTAGAAGAATCTTACAAGCACAACGCAGCTAATGACAAATAGCACCTCACGCCAAACCCTGTGTAGCTGCAAGCACTATAAGAAGTGTTACCCTCTAAATGTAACAAAATATAATAATGAATGTGCTGCGCTTCAACTAGAACAATAAATAAATAAACAAATATCTATAATAAATATGTGCTACTAAATAATACATGCAATCAAAGCGTTCACAATTGCTCTTTTTGTAAATATCAATCCTAAATAATATCCCTCTGGAAAGTTCAATCATATATTCTGTGTTCAGATGTGCACAAATGTCGGAGATGTGGGGGGGTGAAGCCTATCCAAGATGGCGACTGGATGTGAGTAGCTGAAGCTCCAACATGCTCCCCCATGCCGTTTCAATAGGACCACACTCAGATAAGACAGATCTGCCTCTACATCTGTGCCTGATACCAGAGAAACCCCCAAAAATGCCTCAGCGAAAACCTCCCGGACGGGCGCGATCAGACGTCTCTGGGCAGCGGAGCCAATGACACACGGAAGCGGCGGACGGGAAGGACGAGAGACTGCACAGCCGTCTGACGAAGTTCCGGCTCTGGAACACTATGGAGATAAGACAGTGGGAGCCACGGATGGACGAGTTAGCTCACCGGCGATGTCGGGGACATCAGAGGACTCTCACCAAGGTACCGAAATATCGCTACTAGACATGTGCACCAGCAAAAAATTTGTTTAGTTTCATTTTGAAACAAAAAAAAATAGTTTTGTTTCGTTTCGTTTTGAAACAAAAAAAAATAGTTTAGTTTAGTTTCGTTTTTCAGGTCCGAAATTAAATTAGTTTTGGACGAAATTCGTCAGCGGTAGTCCTGCCGAAATTCGTTTATGGATTCGTTGCATCAAAAGCAAAGAAAAAAAAAACAAGTTTATCCATTACTCTACCTGCCCTGGATTAGAACATGCAACCTTAACAATGGCAAACCAGGACTCTAACCACTACACTATTGCCTCTGTACTTTAACCATACACGCATTTGATATATATGAATGCAATATGTAGCATTTGACAGCTGAGAATGCCAAATGGGCTGAACGAGCCATGACGTCATGGCTCGCTCCGCCCCTCTGTTGACATTCGGACTGAATGTCATTTTTTGCGGCTAATTTCGTCGGGTTCGGGTGGTCGTCTGCGGCGGGACTTTTTTTTATTTCGGCGGGTCGGCGGAGGTCCTGCATCCTGATTGACTCTGGATTACATCGATGGAGCCTTTTTTAAAAAAAAATGTATTAAAGGAATAGCCAAAAGTGACAGTTTTTTTCAATTAACCCCTTCGTGACTGACGACGTACAGTGTACGGGCTGTTTAAACGGACTCCAGTCCAAATACAGACATTTGTGGATCTGGCACCTGAAACTTTGACACGCTGGAGGGCCCTCAAACCACTGATACAGGTGTTAATACACCAACATATTTCATATAGATGGGGGGTTTCCGGCCTGTCTTATTGCAACAAGAGAAGTCAGAACAGCGACCTTGCGGTTTCCAGAGGACTTATCGGATTTCTGTAATATATTAGACATTACTCCTCCAGAATTGCCAGGGTGGCTGGAACCCACAGTGAAACTAAGTACAAAGCTAAACCAGCAATGGCAGAAACCTAGGCAAAACAGAATGGGATCTAAGAGAGAGACTAATTGTCTGTAACAGGACTGAGTAAGAGGAATATGCGGAAGAAGGGAGCCCCTACATTTTTTAGGAGATCCTGAGAATGTATAATGTCTGTTTTTGAATGTTCCTATTATATATATGGGGGATAAAATAACTTAATTTCCCGCTGTTAGAAGCAACATAAAAATTAGACGGAATGGGGGGAGGGGATCCTCGCAAGGTTGCTGTTCTGGGTGGTTTCATACCCATATTAGGCTAGGGGCACATGGGAGATATAAGCCCATAGGTAGAACCCTTAAATTGCCAATTTAGAGGCGAAAATATGTTAGAATGGGAAGGGAGTGTTGTGTCCATGGGAGGTGGGAGGGAGGGTGGGGGTTTGGTTGCTGTTCGTTTGGTTGAATGTTTTTTATTGGGGAGACAAATTAGTGGTACAGTATCTATAGGTATACAAGAGACCAAGGCTCAGGAGGGGACGAAGAAAATTGACAAAAAGGAAGGAAATGGCAACCATTAAGGTAATCTCTTACAATGTGAGGGGGTTAAATTCAGCAATTAAGAGACACCAGATCTTAACTGAAATTAAAGGAGATACGGGGCAGATGTGGTCTTCTTGCAAGAAACACATTTTTCCCACACATCAAGGTCATACCTACGTTCCAGAAATTTTGTTCAATGGTTATAGTCTCTCTAACAATAAACGATCTAAAGGGGTAGCAATAGGCTTTGGTAGAAATGTGGCAGTACAAGTGCACTCCCGACTGACAGACACAGAAGGAAGATTTTTGTTTCTACATGCAACGGTTAATGGAACGGAATACACGTTGGTGAATATATATGGCCCCAATCGGTTACAGGTCCTTTCTTGCTGAAGGTGTTCAGGAAGCTGGGGGAATTGCGGAAGGGGATATTGGTAATGGCAGGAGACTTTAATTTAAGCCTTGATCCAATGTTAGATACATCATCGGGAAGGGTACGTACCCTATTTCCCACCATACCCATTTGAAAAGGGTGATGTCTAAATACCAACTAGTGGAAATATGGCGAATACTACACCCAAAAGAACGTGATTTTTACGTATTACTCTCAACTGCATAACTCCTACAATTGGAAATAACACATAAAACAACATTAGATATGAGGACACTAAGGGAAATAACTCTGGAGAGAGAACAACTAAAGGTAGTTTTGGAGGCAGATACTAAACGTGCATTTAATATAACACAGTCAATATTATGAAATGGGGAATTGTCAGGGTACTAGGGGGCTTACCTCTCCTCGGGGTGGCCATGTGCGGCGGGGGGCACGGGTTCCCCTTCCTGGCAGAACCCCTGGTACCAGGATTGTGGGTACGCATTCGCGACAAGTGCGCGTGCGCGGTAGACAGGCTGCGCGCGCAGGCACGGGGACATGCACGTAGTGCACCTGTTACTGGTATCAGGTGTGATCCTTGCTGGGGGAGGTTCCCAGCACACACCCTCTGCCCCTCTCTCGCCATTGGCTCCTGATGGAGAGGCTACCTGGTTGCCTCGGTAGCCGGGGAGTGGTCTCAATCCTCCACTGAGTATAAAAGCCCAGTCAGAGCCCTGGCTCATTGCTGAGTTATTCTATCCCTATGGTGTGATCTCCCAGCTCCCTGTGCCTTGAACCTGTCTTTATTCCTGAACCTCTGCTTGGACTCTTGATTACCGACCCTTTGGCTTACCCTTCCGTTACTGAAACTAGCTGCCTGCCTCGACCCGGATTGGACCTGACTATTCTTCTTGGCTTGCCGCCCCTGCCAAGGGGTTCCACTCACGGCCCAGCCGTACCCCCCTGACAGGAATAAACCTAGTACATTTATGGTGAAAGCACTCAAAAAGAAACAATCTATTACATACATAGCTAAAATTTAAAATAAAACAGGAGCTATGGCACACTATACAACCGAAATTGCAGAGACAGGGGGGGCGTGGCCTGACGCCGGAGAAGATGGCCGCATAGAAGAGAGGCTCTGAAGCCCCAGCGCAAAACTAGCAACATCCCCAGCGACTGAGCACCAGCATCCGGACCCCACAGGCAGGATTAGCCCTCCAAGAGGTGCCGGCAGCTATGAGAAGGAAAACGAAGAAACGCGGTCCCCGCAAACTGACCGATTTCTTCTCCATGGTCGGAGCCCCAGCCAAGCAAAATGGCGCCGGCTCTACACGCGGCTCCACATGCGGCCCTGACTTGCAGACTGTGGGACCAGCTTCAGCAGCCGGACGAACGGCTAACAGCGCCAGGAGCACTACACCGCTCAGCAGCTCCTCTTCCACAGCCCACAGCCCACCAAATCCTCGGCAGAAACAGGCTGCACAAACATCTTCTACTCCCCAGGTAACTCTCCCCCTTGACGATACCAGGGAACTCCATGACCCTATTGATACTTTCCCTACTACTGATAGCCCTGTAGTGGACACAGTCCTCAAAGACATGCTGGTGTCATTACACA
Organism: Nanorana parkeri; assembly: GCF_000935625.1. Taxonomy (NCBI): domain Eukaryota; kingdom Metazoa; phylum Chordata; class Amphibia; order Anura; family Dicroglossidae; genus Nanorana; species Nanorana parkeri. The sequence goes on from NW_017307711.1 coordinate 36,292, forward strand.
GCTCCCTGCATAGCGATATGGTGTCTATAATGCACCAAATGAGGGGAGAGATACAGGACATGGGGGAACGGATGAATCACGTGGAAGTTAAGATGGGGGAATATGCAGAGGCCCACAACGACCTGGTGGATGCATACACTGACACCTCTGATGAGCTCCATACCATGTCCCTGAAGTTGGCGGACCTGGAAAATAGATCTAGGAGAAACAATATCAAATTCAGAGGCGTCCCTGAAAATGTGCCGCCTGGGCAACTGCGGGATTTTATACAACGGCTGATTACAGATCTACTGCCCTCCCTGTCAAACTATGAGACCATTGTCGACAGAGCCCATCGGCTTCCGAAGCCCACCCATCTTCCTGACTCGGTCCCTAGGAACGTGATAGCCCGCATACATTGCTATCATGTGAAAGAGCAGTTGATGTCTCTCTCTAGAACTGTCACTCCTCTACCGGAACCCTATGGCTCGCTGTCCCTCTATGGAGATCTGTCGCAGGCTACCATTGCGGCCATGAAGCGACTGATGCCTATAACGAAAGCCCTACGAGATCACAAAGTCCCTTACAGGTGGGGTTACCCCACCAAGTTATTGCTCACCAAGAGTGGGAAATTGTTTACCATCCCTGATGTTGCCTCCGGCTTACTTCTGCTGAAAAGATGGGGGATCCCTACGGCCGAGGATACCTGTGGCTCCAATGAAGTTGGCTGACCTCACCTGCAGTGGAAGTTTTAGAGTCATCTCCCTCTGCCTGAAGGTCGGATGCGAGTGTTCGCCTAAGCTAACGTTCGCCACCTAGGCGCCTCGGCTGGCCTGAGACACCGGTTCCTACCTCTCTTAACCCCGGTTGGTAATATGCAGCTGAGTTCTGCTGCCCTGAGTACCGCTTGTCGATACTTCCCGTCTTTTACTTTTCAGCTAGATTTGGTGTTTGTTGACTTGTTTTTTTTGTTCTTTTTGGTTTTCGTTCCTGTTTTTTCTCTTTACCTCTTACCTTCAGGATGGATACTACAAACGCTGTCAAACACGACTGGAATATGGGGTGCAGAGCTCCCTCCTACATCTCAAACTGGACCTTTCTGGTATCTGAGCACTCGGAAGCCGCAAAGCCCGCACTATCATGGGACCTATCTGACTTCTGACAGCCCTTAGATGAGTATTAAACTCCTTTCCTTGAATGTTAAAGGGCTGAATAGCCCCTTTAAAAGGTCCCAATTGTGGAATGAGGCTAAATTGCATTCATGCGATGTGTTATGCGCCCAGGAAACTCACTTTTGCATAGATAAGGCGCCTATGTTTCAACACCAAAAGTTCCCCAATGTTTTTTTTTTCCAACGCCACCTCCAAGAAAAGGGGGGTGTTAATAGCTATAGGGCGCTCTGTCTCCTTTCAACTGTTTGACTCGATCATTGATCAGAATGGCAGATATATATATACTCGATTTGCTATACTTTGGTGAAAGTGTATGCACCCAATGTTAACCAACATTCCTTCCTTAAAATGCTGTTCACTAAAATTCGATCTGTACAGAGAGGTCGCTTGCTTCTGTGCGGGGATTTTAATTTAATCTCTGACCCGGCTCTAGATGTTTCTAATGTGGCTCACCCACGCAGGCCATCCATCGGTAAAATACTCACCAAAGAAGAGCTATATGATATATGGCGTTGTACTCACCCGACTGACCGGGATTATACTTTTTTCTCCCCCCCTTACATATCATATTCGAGAATTGATTTCTTTCTCACCGATCAGTAGCTTCTGCAAAATGTTACTGAGGTTACTATCCACAATATTACGTGGTCGGACCACGCACCGATCACCTTGACGGTAGGACCTACACCCGATATTCTACCCAGACCTTTATGGCGGAATAACGTATCATTGTTTTCAGATCCCAAGCACTCGAAGCATGTGGCCTCTCAACTAAATGAATATTTTGAGCGTAATGTATCCTCTGAACTGCAACCATTTACTCTGTGGTGTGCTCATAAAGCTTTTATACGAGGTTTGTTAATACAGCTTGCCTCTAGGGATAGGAAACAGAGACTGCAGAGATACCAGTCCCTCCTGCAAACTATAAAACTTCTAGAAACACTCCATAAAGCTACTCCCTCCGCTACTACATTCCAGGACCTTACTAAAGCTCGCCAAGAACTTAAACTCCTCCTTATTGCTAAACATGAGTTTCATATGTGTCGCCTAAAAGCCACCTACTACCACCAAGGGAATAGAGCTGGTAAATTGTTAGCAGCCCAACTTAAAAAGAAACAACAACAGACGAAAATATCTATGCTGTACCACCCAGTCACTAACGTCCCGCTGCGCAACCCTAGAGAAATAGCAGATGCCTTTAGCTCGTATTACGCTTCTCTTTACAACTTGAATGGAGATGCTTTATTGACACAACCCACCTCCTTAACCATAATTGGGTTTTTGGACTCAGTTAAGCTACCTAAATTAGACGAGGAAGATCAGACAACGTTAAATACCCCTTTTACGAAAACTGAAATACAGAAAGTAATTAAGGCCCTGCCGTCCGGTAAATCCCCTGGAGAGGATGGCTTCTCTGCGGAATACTATAAAACCTTTCAAAATATTTTGAACCCTCATCTCCTCCATATCTTTGAATCTGCAGAAGTTTCTGGTTCCTTCCCTCCTGACATGTTGAGAGCAGTGATAGTTGCTATACCAAAGCCAGGAAAAGATTTGACATCACCAAAAAATTTTAGACCGATATCTTTAATCAATACAGACATTAAGATTTATGCCAAACTCCTGGCTAATAGGCTGCTCCACCTACTACCTTCTATTATTCACTCGGACCAAGCCGGTTTTATGAAGGGTAGGCAGGCTCCAGATGCTACCAGACGGATGTTGAACCATATTAGACACGCGGAGATCGGTCGGACGCCCTCCCTCTTCCTAGCTTAAGATGCGGAGAAGGCGTTCGACCGCATCCACTGGGACTATATGAACCTGACCCTGCAGAGATTTGGCATTAGAGGGCGGTCTTTGGCCGCAATTATGGCACTCTACAGTGAACCTTCGGCTAGAGTGTATGTATCTGGTATGCTATCGGCTCCTTTCGGTATCTCAAACGGGACAAGACAAGGATGTCCGCTGTCCCCGTCCATATTTGCCATGATGATGGAGCCTTTGGCCACCACGATTAGGGAACACCCCCTTATATCGGGTATCTCATTAGGCAACTCCAACCATACCATAGGGCTATTCGCTGATGATATCATATTGGTACTAACCAACCCAGAACAATCTTTAACTGCGGTGTCCAATCTACTATCTCTGTTTGGGGATGTCTCCTATTATAAGGTCAATGTGGATAAGTCCTATATTCTGAATGTGGGGGTGGAGGCGGCTCTCCAGGAACGTTTACAAAACGTGTTCCCATTTAAATGGTCCCTGGGTTTTATCACTTATCTGGGTATAAAATTGACATCTCCCCTATCCTCCCTCTACAAGTGTAATTATGAACCCCTTTTAGCTTCCCTTAAAACTATGATAACTGATATAATGAAATTTGAACTATCTTGGGTGGGCAGAATTGCAGCATTCAAAATGTCGATCCTGCCTAAATTTTTATACTACTTCCGGACACTGCCTATCCCTCTCCCCGCCAAATTTTTTTCAGCCGCCCAAGCTTTACTTACTTAATTTGTTTGGAATGGGAAAAAACCCAGGATCCAAACTAGAACCCTGATTCGCCATAAATCCCGGGGTGGGATGGGAATGCCCTCCATTAGAGACTACTATAGAGCGACCATGATGACCCAACTAAAATCCTGGTTTCTGGTGGACACCTCCAAAAGCTGGTTAGAAATGGAACATCACTTGGTTCCGGGGGGAGATCTCCTGGGGCGGCTATTTGCTACTTCACTTAAAAAAGACCTTGCCCCATCTCCATTTCCCACACTACAGGCTATGCGACAGGCGTGGTCCTCCGTGGTGACGGGCCCATCACCGGAGGGGACCAACGTCACCCTGGAAATCCCTCTGTCTGCATATGAAGTACTGATTCCAAATTTGAATCTTGGGGCGTGGCGAGCCCGAGGATACCTGACTTTACCCCCTATCCATGCATTTACTCTATTTAGCGACCAGTATAAATACTTCCAAATTAGACATCTGAAGGATTCCCTCCTACCTAGCATGCTGTGCTGCCCGGAAGAGGTCTGGAGCGCACTGCGCGATCTGGGCCCCTCCATGGGTCGAATATCAAAGTTCTATAGATGTCTACAAGCCAGATCCTGCATTGGTAAATTGCCCTCTATGCTTAAGTGGGAGGCTGAACTGCACTCTGATTTCACTGATGACCAATGGAAACTAGCCATTAAGGCTAACTCCTCGCACTCTAAATGTGTAAATCACTGGGAAGTATCCCAGAAGATTCTTCTCCGTTGGTATCTGACCCCCTATAGACTATCCAGGATGTTCCCTGATGCCTCGCCATTATGCTGGCGTCAATGTGGACATGTTGGTAGTTTGCTACACACCTTTTGGTACTGCAAGTCTATTAGGAGCTATTGGAATGCAGTTTTTAGATGTCTAGCAACAATTACGGGTATCCTCAACACTCCAACTCCCCAACTCGCGCTTCTTAGCGTGGGAATTGACCTATACCCGGTTGAATTTAGGACGGTGGTGATGCATTTCTTGTTTGCGGCCAGATTGCTGATAGCAAGCTACTGGAAATCAGTCATGGTACCAAACCTGAGTGAAACTCTCTCGAAAATACACTACCAATGTGAATATGAGAAGGTGATCTCCTATAGAACTCAGACCCAGAACAGATGTGTGGGGAGCATGGTTGAATTACCGCGCGTCCAAACAGTAGGAAGTTAGCTCCGAAGCTTGACCAAGATTTGGAATATCTGTCTCTTACATCCTGATCTCTCTCTTCCCTCCTTTCTCTAATGGACGCACAGTAGTGTGATGTCTGTTACACTTTTCCTTTCTTTCCGCTTCTATACTTTTCTTTCTTTGGGTTATTGTTATGTTGTAAAATGAAAAAGGGTCTCCGTAGATGGCCCATATCTACCAATATTGCTTAGAAAACTGTTTCACTAGGAATTGGGGATTATTATTGAATCTGTGGCTATAATTTTTCTACTATGTAAAGTGCCAGCATTGTACAATTTCTGTAATACCTATGTGATAATTGTTGACATTTACGATTGACCTGTTTCTTAATAAAAAAACTATTGTTTTGAAATTGCAGAGGCATTTCACAATTTCTACCAAAAACTATATCATATGTAGCGCTCACCCCCGAAGGAGCCGCTGAATATTGAAATAGGTTCTCCTACCTGTTGGTTCCAGCTGCCAGTCCCCTTTGATCAGCAACAGCACACCGACACTCACGGACAGAACGGCTCGAGTCTTAGGGTCTTTTTAGGGTATTTATTTGCAACATCAATAGGAGAGAGAGGGTTTAGGATCTGTAGGATGCCATTTGGAAATACTTCTGAGGACAGCTTTCTCCCCTAGCAACCGCTAAGGCCGAAATCACTGCGATCTGGTCCCAGGGACCAATAGTAATAGTAGTAGTAGTACTGTGAACAGATACCTGGAATAGGGTGTGGGATCTCCCTTGTGGGTCCCAGACGGACGCTCGCACCAGCTCCTCTGCGGTACCCCTCAACAAGCGGACTCCTCCCCGACCCAGCTTCCATCAGGTATTTTCCTTAGCAACAGGATCTGGAATCTCTGTGCCCTCAGCATCTGCAACTGCCAAGGAGCACTCCAGTTTAGTGGTAGTATTTTCTTATAACAAGGCACCCATCACCTGCCACGTGCATGGGCCCAGCAAAGTATCAGTGTATCCTAGGCCTCTAGGTCCCTCAGCACCTGCCATGTGCTGAGGCCCAGGCCATTTGCTCTGCATCACACACAGTCCTCCTAGTGCGAGGCCCCTAGAGGGAAGAGAGAGCTCTCCACAGTGTCCCCAGACCTTTTATTACCTGCCCTCAACCATGCCTCTGAGTCATCCTACTCGGGGATTGGCTAGGGCCAGGTGCATAGTCATAACCTGAGGGTGGATCCTCCCTCACTGTATGCCAAGGCTCCCTTTTCCTCAGCAACAGGAGGAGCAATCGATCCAGCAGATTCAGGGACACCTATAGAATGCAGAGCTCTGTATAATCAGTATCTAGACTGGTTACAGTCCAGGTATCTCTAAATTGAATAGCGACATTTTAGAGGGCGCTACACATATAAAAGAGCCCTTTGAACAGGGTATATCAACAGATGGCTCAGAGAAGTTAGATAACATTAAAAAATATTTGACACAAGCTAGACTTCCAATAACATCAGGTGAAATGTTAAATGCCCTGGAAACAGATATTACTCCAGAGGAATTCAAAAGGCCTGTTGCTTCAACTCAGACAGGTAAGAGCCCTGGGGCTGATGGATTCACTCTGCTGTACTATAAGAGGTTCCAGGAAATTTTAAATCAGCAGTTCTGCGTATATGTAAACTCAATAGGAGAAAAATCTAAAATACATCCAGAAGCATTGAAGGCGCATATAACAGTAATTGAAAAAGAAGGAAAAAACCCAGGCTTGTGTGCAAGTTATCACCCAATTTCCCTAATGAATGTAGATATAAGGATATATGCAAAAATACTGGCACAAAGATTACACCGCTTCATACCGACTTGGATACATTTAGATCAAGTTGGATTTATCCCAGGAAGAGAAGCGAGAGACAACGCCATTAAAGGGGTTCTAAACCCTCTGGGTTTTTTTGCTTATATCTACTGCTTGCATACAGTAGATATAGGCAAGAAGTGTAAAAAAAAAAAAAACGCTTAAAATCATTTTAAACTTACCTCATTATCGCCGCTCGTTCCCGCGCCGAGAATCAGGAACTGCTCGTACGGCCGCAAAGGATCTTGGGGCGGGCGCATGCACAGTTCTGATTCTCGGCCGGGAGACGAGCAAAGACGCAAGGTAAGTCTATGGACGTGTGCACCCGCCTGCAGACACCGCTGGATCGGAGAGACAGAGCAGTCAGCGCTGGATCGGAGTGACGTCACACCGCTGGAGGGACAGATGAAAACATGGGGAAAGAAGAGGAAGATCGGAAAAAGAGACATCATTTAAGGTAAGTGCTAACATTTACATTGGGGGGAGGGAAAACATTTTTTGCCTTTAATGTCACTTTAAGACTACATTGTTAATACATATGGCAAGGCGACAAGGATTACCAGTACTACTTCTGTCAATTGATGCTGAAAAGGCTTTTGACAGAGTGGACAGGAGCTTTATTTTTAACACATTGACTATACTAGGTTTGGGGAAGAGGATGATCCATTGGATATCCGCCTTATATGTGAATCCAACGGCGAAATTAAGAATTAATGGCACTTTGTCGCAGGAATTTACATTAAATAACGGAACACACCAGGGATACCCCCTTTCCCCTTTACTTTTTGCTCTGTCTCTAGAACCTTTGCTGGCAACAATTTGTTTAAACCAAAACATCCAGGGTATAGAGGCACAAGAGGGAAAATTCAAAATAGCAGCATATGCAGATGATATTTTACCATACATAAAATATCCCAGAACAACGCTCCCCCAGGTATTAAGAAAATGTCAGAAATATGGGGAACTCTCACATTTTTAAATTAATCAAGATAATTCTGAAATCCTAAACATAACAGTGTCAGAAAGTGAGAGACAGGCGCTGACTTCCTACTTTCCTTTCCGATGGAAGAGAAGGATGTTTAAATACTTGGGAATTCAAGTATTTAAACATTACAGAGTTATATCAATTACAGAGTTATATCAATCTAATTATATCACGATATTAAAAACAATTAAATCAGAGTTAACATCCTTCTCTTTACGGAAGCTTCATGGGTGGGTAGAATTAATGCGATAAAGATGATGATTATCCCAAAAGCATTATTCATATTCCAGATGATAGCTATCAAGATACCCAGGATCTTTTTTCAAACATTGCAGAAAGTCATATCTAAATATGTATGGCAAAATAGGAAACCGAGACTATCAGGGAACGCCCTGAGTAGAATGAGACAAGAGGGAGGACTGGCCCTTCCTGACTTCGGGATTTACCACTTAGTGGCCCAACTGATTAGAATAGTCGACTGGACGTTCGGGATAGACCAGAAAAGCTGGGTGCTCCTGGAAACAGTATCAAGTGGAACTACCTTAGCGGGGATGACTTGGATACCCCCATCAAAGAGGCATATATCCACAAACACATTACCACTTACTATATCAACCCTAAGGGCGTGGGAATGGTGCACATCAGCACCAATGACAAAATAGGAGGAAACTGGAGTGTCCTAAAAAGGGAGTTCAGAGACCTAGGTGCTAGGATGAAGGAAAGGACCTCCATGGTAGTTTTCTCAGAGATACTACCGGTGCCAAGAGCCACTCCGGACAGACAGCGCGAGTTGAGGGAGCTTACAAGTGGCTCCGGAGCTGGTGTCAGAAGGAGGGATTTGGTTTCCTGGAGAACTGGGCTGACTTCGCAGTCAGCTACCGGCTCTACAGCAGAGACGGGCTGCACCTTAATGGGGGAGGTGCAGCATTTCTGGGGGGGAAAATGGTACAAAGACTGGAGGAGCTTTTAAACTAGGAAATGGGGGGGTGGGCTTAAAAATAAAATTACTTAAATCAAATGGAGATAAATTCTTCTTAGATAAAAAAAATAATAATACAGAAAGAAGTATAGAAGGAATTGATAGTGGGCTCACTCCAGTCAACACAGCTAAAGTAATCACAGAGGTTAAAATAGCAGAAACAGTCAATGTAGCAAATAAGTTGTCAGAAGTGAATAAAATAAGAAACGAACAACCAACATCCAGGCCAAACAATAAAACTAGTAAGGAACAAGTAGGATATAAACTTTTGTCCCATAACAAGACAGGCATTAAATGTATTTACACCAACACTAGAAGTCTAGTAAATAAATTAGAAGAGCTTGAAATTATGATACTCGAAGAGGACTTCGATATAGGGGGTATATCGGAGACCTGGCTAGACGGCACACATGATTGGGCTACTAATATAGAGGGGTATAACCTATTCAGGAGGGACAGATGTGGGAGAAGGGGGGGGGGTTTGCATTTACGTTAAAAACTATCTAAATATGCATATAAGGGACGATATCACGTCAAACAGTGGAGAAGATGTGGAGACCTTATGGCTAGAGCTCGATATGGCGGACCCTAGCCGTAAACTTATTGTGGGTATTTGCTATAAGCCTCCGAATATAGGGGAGGAGGGGGAAGCAAATCTACACTCCCAAATAGAAATAACTGGGAGGGAGGGCAATGTAGTCGTGATGGGCGACTTCAATTACCCGGACATCAATTAGGCTAATGGTACCTCAGGATCGACAAAGGCGGGCCGATTTCTGAACTTGTTGTGAGA
>NW_017307711.1:46817-53577 GCF_000935625.1 Nanorana parkeri
CTTTTTTCTGTGAACTTCCCCCTCCATCAGCCCTGGGAGAGCGCTGTCACACAGAGGACCCAAGTTCCAAAAACTTTCCAGTTAAAGTTAGAAAGAGGAAGGAATGGAATAGATAAGTGGGTAGGAGGCTTTGGATAAAACAAAATAGAATAATTGTCACATATAAAAATACTAACAATAAGTTAGGCACATTATAGGTAAAACTTATTAAATAACACTAATTTAAGGAAAGATGAACTATATTAATAATAATAATAAAGCACTGTAAAATAACATAATATAGTATGCAACTTATAATTGTATTCATAATTTGATTTGAATTGTTTCAATTGTTATCCAACACAAAGTAGGGGTTAATCACTAGCACAACAAACACATAGGGAACAAAGAGGGGGGAGGGGAGGAGGGGGAGGGAGAGAGGGTGTTCTTACACAGGGGCACATAAAGATAGCTGAAGCATAATACACCGGGTCCCTCAGAGATATAACTGAGATAACACTGAAGAAGGAAATAGAACTCACTTCCCGTTTGTCCATGTCAGTGACAAGATTGATGGAGATATGGCAAGGAGGAAAGGGATGAATGAAGGCTATGGGGTCTATTCACGAAGCAGCGAAGGATCTAGCCGTAGCTTTGGCCGATCCTTCAGCTAGCTTCGGCCCTGGGACACCTTCGGTTCAGTAGAACTGAAGGGCTGCTGTACGGGCTATTCACTATAGCCCGTACAGCTCCCGGACTTGGTCCAGCCGAACGCATGTGCCTCGGCTCGGCTGAGCCGCGCTGAAAGCTGGAGCTGGCCGAACAGCCGGCCGTTGGCCGGCCGAAAGCCTGCTTCTAACAGCTGGGCGGAGCCAGCCGTGATCTTACAGCTGGCTCCGACCACTTGCAGAGAGATCAGCGTCCCTGGTTACCAGCTTGATCTCCAAACAGCAAACTCTCAAGGGCGCTCCGGGAGTCTCCCGCTCCCGGCCGCCCAGGAGAGAAACACTGCTTTTTCTTTTTTTTCTTTTTCTTTCTTTATTCTGACACGGAGCCGTTCTCCATCAGGTCCATCAGCAGAGGGCGGGTGCAATGCTAGTTTACTATTGGCTATTGCAAATTGAAATAGGCAATAGGAATCTAGCAATGCATTCCTATGGGCCAAAAAAAAAAAATTCTATTCTGACACGGCTCCATGTCAGAATACAGAAAAAAAAAGAAAAAGCAGTGTTTCTCTCCTGGGTGGCCGGGAGCGGGAGACTCCCAGAGCGCCCGGGAGAGTTGTTTTTTTTTTGATGTGGATATATAGGAAAGTTATAAGAGAATAACATGTGTATGATGTTGTTGTTAATTTAGGGATGTCAAAAATTGAATAAATAATTAATAAACAGATGTGCACAAATGTGGAATCACACTTATAAAGTGCTCAAGATTTGTCCCAAGTGCACCACACTCTTTATCCTTCCACTGTGAACAAACTTCAATTATCACCCAGGTGCTCACCCCTCTCAGTGGGCCACTCCCCTTATGAGTAAACCTAAGCAGGTCTAAAATCGCTTTATAGAATCTCTAATCGATCTTATTCAAAGGCCGTCTCTCCACAATCGTTGCACAGAAAATTATGTCAGCATGTCATTACGACCATTTCTAATAAAATATAAAAACAGCCCATAACGTAAAACCGTAAAATTAAAAAACTCCTTTATTTAAAAAACTACTCACATAACGATAGTTGACATAAACTTCAAGTAAAATGTATGTCCGGCATCTCTTTCTCCGTGTCACCGTATTCTCTGGGTGCAAAGACGGATCAAACAAAAGCTGTGATATAAGGTGAGCGGCCCACTGAGAGGGGTGAGCACCTGGATGATGATTGAAGTTGGTGTATGGACTTTGTATCAAGAACTTTCACAGTGGAAAGATAAAAAGAGTGTGGTGCACTTGGGACAAATCTTGAGCACTTTATACGTGTGATTCCCCATTTGTGCACATCTGAACACGGAATATATGATTGAACTTTCCAGAAGTATATTATTTAGGATTTATATTTACAAGAAGAGCAATTGTGAACACTTTGATTGCATGTATTGTTTACCACATATTTATTATAGAGATTTGTTTATTTATTTATTGTTCTAGTTGAAGCGCAGCACATTTATTATTATAATTTGTTACATTTAGAGGGTAACACTTCTTATAGTGTTTGCAGCTACACAGGGTTTGGCGCGAGGTGCTATTTGTCATTTGTTTTCACTTAATCTTTCGGATTAATTCACACTTTGCAACCAAAATGGATGTGTTTTCGTTTATGGAAGGGAAGCAAGTTAATTTAGAGGAAATATTTTGCACTACAGGTAGCACTAAAACAAAAATATAGGATAAAACTTTAGAAGATTGAGGCACAACATGGAAAAAAAAGTAAAAGCATGGTGGGATATAGTCACTTTAAATAAATACCTCACAGAGGGTCTAGTACCAATGAGGCTTAAGTGGGATATTCCCTTCAGTGATGGCCTAGAAGATCAAGAATCCATCAATTAATAGTTTGAGTTTCTATTAATTAGTGGCTTAGAACTAATGAAGTTTCTGATTAAAAGAAAACAAAGAAAAGTAAATTAAATTAATGAGATTGAGGAGTTGAAGCAGAAAGTTCTGCTCTATAATGATACAAAAGATCATGAGACCTTATCAAATGAGGTGAAAGTGCAGTTGGATAAAATAGATCAAGAAATACAAAACACAAAAAGAAAAAAATATCAGAGAGATTCCACTGATTATAAAACTGATTGTGTTCAAATGGCAAGTCAAATTGCGAGAAATAGAAAATCCCATTTCAACACAATCGTCACCAGAAAGACAAACGCAAGAAGATCCACAACACATATCCCCAACCTTAGGTAGAGAGAAAGGTGATGATTGAAGAGAAGTTAATCCAGCCAGGATCCAGCACGAAGAGGGAAGGGAGATGTTTAGAGAAGAAGGAAGAGCACACCATCGTTCATATGAAGAAGAAGGAAGAAGGCAATATAGGTCTTTCGAGAGACCACAATGGAAGCAGCAACCATAGAGGGGAGCAGGCAAATTTAGGAGATACCATAATCAACCCCAGGATATTCCTACATATAACTATTACATCCCTCTGAGGAGAATGGAGGATAATGAGTAAAGAGATACACCACATCCTTTTTTAGGGAGAGGACAGTATCCCCATCAAGACAGAAAGAAAATGGGACCCAATGGGAAAACAAGATGGGAACAAGAAGGCTGAGGGGCTGTAGAGCCGCAAAACGGTGTAAAAAGAAAACGCTGGAATTTTGCGCCAGGCTGCACAGGCTCATGCTTTCGTGGTTGCCCTGACAGCGGCACATATGTTCATATGTGGTGGGCATGTCGTAGTGAACAGCAGTGAGTGAATAGCAGAATGCCGCTAAGCGGCATTCGGCCCGGCTGTTCTGCTCGGTCCCTCTGAGGGACAGAGTAGAACAGAAAAATAGTTTAAAAAGTACAAAAAAATAAATAGAAAACGATTGTGTGGAGCTAGCAATGACAGCTAGCTCTGCCCAACAGTTTTCTATTGGCCGGCGGTTCTGCTGTGGTCAAAAAAAAAGAAGAAAAAAAAACTCTCCTGGGTGCTCCAGGAGTCTCTCGCTCCCGGCCGCCTAGGTGAGAAACACTCATTTGTCTTTTTTTTCTTTATTCTGACATGGAGCCGTGTCAGAATAGGAAAAAAAAATGTTTTGCCCATTGGAATGCATTGCTAGATTCCAATTGGCTATTTCAATTTGCAATAGCCAATAGTAAACTAGCATTGCACCCGCCCTCTGCTGTAGTTCTCCATCAGGTCCAATAGCAGAGGGCGGGTGCAATGCTAGTTTACTATTGGCTATTGCAAATTGAAATAGCCAATAGGAATCTAGCAATGCATTCCAATGGACAAAATGTTTTTAATTTTTTTTTTCTATTCTGACACAGCTCCGTGTCAGAATAAAGAAAAAAAAATAAAAAGCAGTGTCTCTCTCCTTGGCGGCTGGGAGCGGGAGACCCCGGGAGCGCCAGGAAGAGTTAGGCTGTCTGGAGATCAGTGTCCCTGGTTAGCTGGTAACCAGGGATGCTGATCTCTCTGCAAGTGGCCGGAGCCAGCTGTAAGATCACGGCTGGCTCCGCCCAGCTGTCAGAAGCAGGCTGTCAGCCGGCCAACTTCGAATTTCAGTGCGGCACAGCCGAGGCATATGCCTTCGGCTCGACAGAGCCACTCGGCTTAGTTCAGGAGCTGTACGGGGTATTGCGAATAGCCCGTACAGCAGCCCTTCGGTTCTACTAAACCAAAGGGGTCCTGGGGCCGAAGCTACCCGAAGGATCGGCCGAAGCTATGGCTAGATGCTTCGGCTGCTTCGTGAATAGAACCCATAGCCTTAAATTACTCGGTCCACTAAACTAAGATACACTTCATTGATGTAGAGATATTTGTGGAAGAAAACAAATTATGCACAAGAACGTATTTCAGGGAGACTGACCGAAATGGTTATATACCTATGACCAATTGTCATCATCCAGCCTAGTTGATAAGCATACCAAGGGGTCAATTTTTATGACTAAAAAGGAATTGTACCAAAGAAATTGATTTTAACAACCTAACTTATTAAAAGAGAGATTCATACAAAAGGGATATGCAAAAGGGTTTTTGGATCAACAGTTAGAAAAAATAGCAGATGTGAAGAGAGAAGAAATGATTGTGTGCAAAAACGAACAAGAATTGAATACTGCTAACAAGATTTATGATCCGCCCTTGATATTTGATTTTAACATTCAATATCACCAAATTGAGAAAAACATTAAAAAAACACTGGGGTATCCTACATTTAGATAAGCAACTGAAAAAAATATTGCCAACAAAACCAAAAATAGTATACAGGAGAGCCAATCCCTTGAGACAGAGAATAGCTAAAAATGTGGTGGATCAACCTATGAAAAAGAAAAATATTACATTCCTTAACATGACGGGGATATTATGCATGTCGCCAGTGAAATGCATGCAGGTAAGCATGTAACAACTTAAAGAAGAGGAAAAGTTTTTCATTCTCGCCTCATGGAGAGGAAATTAATATAGAACAATTCATTTCATGTGATACTATAGGGGTTGTATACGCACTGCAGTGCACGTGCGGTTTCTTATATGTGGGTAGAAGGAGTAGGAAACTGGGAGTGAGCATTAACGAACACATGTACAATATTCGTCTTGGTTTTAAAGATCATTTCGTTTCTAAACATCTTCTAATACATCACAACAAAGGGGTCTATTCACGAAGCTGCCGAGGGATCTGGCCGTAGCTTCGGCCGATCCTTCGGCTAGCTTCGGCCCCAGGACCCCTTCGGTTCAGTAGAACCGAGGGGGTGCTGTACGGGCTATTCACAATAGCCCATACAGCTCCCGATCATGGCCGAGCGGCTCAGTCGATCCGATCGCATATGCATCGGCTCGGCTGAGCCGTGCAGAAAGCCGAAGCTGGCCGAGCGGCCGGCCATTGGCCGGCCGACAGCCTGCTTCTGACAGCTGGGCAGGCGGATTTCAGCCGATGTACGGCTGAAATCAGCCATACCAGCCTGAAGTGAATAGCCGAACAGTGTTCGGCTCACTTCACTTCTGACCGGTCATTCATTCGGCTGCCCTTGGCAGCATAGTGAATAGACCCCAAAGACTCCAAATATTTACAATTTTGGGGATTGCAAAGGTCTCTAAACACTGTAGGGGATGGAACTGGAAAAGAGAGTTGGCCAAGAGAGAAACCTGGTGGATTTATAAAGGAGGCACCTTAGTGCCGAAGGGGTTAAACATAGGGGTCCTAGCAGCAGCAGCACGCCACCCGCCCGCACACCACTCGTTTGACTTCGGCCAGCATACACCGAGATTGACCCACAGCCGGACGACTTCTGACCGAAAAACTAGCGGCGATTTTTCGGCGACTTTTCGGTGATTGTTCGGCGGCACCCATATGTCAAGATGAACCGAAAAAAGACAGGGAAACAGGGTGCACCGAAAGTCCCAGTGATGAGCCCTCTGCAGCGTTACATGACGGCTGAGACTACGAGTAGACTGCAGGGATCCGCGGCTCGTGCAAGTCTCTCCCCCAGACAATCCCCACATCAGAAGTCATTGGATTCTACAGTTCCTGGAGAGGAACAGGAGGGTGAGTTAGAACACTCTATTTTACTAAAAAGGTAAATGCCCTGAAGGACACGATGCCTTTTAGGTGGCAGGAACATAAATTGCAATATCTTGGTATATCATTAACACCCAGAATCTCTGATTTATTTATGGTTAATTATATGGCTTTGTTAAATGCAATCCGTAAGGATCTTGATACATGGTCTAATCATCGTCCATATATTTCCTTGACTGGTCGTATAAATGTTATTAAGATGATGGTATTACCAAGGGTATTATATGTACTACAAACAGTCCTGATTTCATTGCCTACATTCTATCTACGAGCGTTGAGAAAGGAAGTCGGTCGGTATATATGGAAGCGTAACTCTGCGAGGATCTCGCATAGAGTCCTCATTAGAACCAGAAACCAGGGAGGTTTGGCTTTACCAGACTTTGGGAATTACTATCAGGCAGTAGCAATTAATAGAATGTTGGATTTGCATTATCATAGGGAAACTAAAAGGTGGGTAGAACTAGAGAACACGCTTGCTGGACAAATAGTATCAAATATTTGTTGGATCCCCCCAGATTATAGGAAATTACACTCTCACGTTTCGCCACTCACTAATCATACGT
>NW_017307711.1:53890-55064 GCF_000935625.1 Nanorana parkeri
TTCTTATTCGTTTCTTATTCGTTTCTTATTCGTTTCGTTCGTTGGAGCAAAGTGACATTAGAGGAGAAAAATATTTTTTCCCCCTCAAATGTCACTTTTGCTGCAAACGAACGAAACGAATAAGAAACGAATACGAAACGAATAAGAACAGAAAACGAAACGAACGTTCGTACGAACGCTACCGAATTTCGTCCGAATCCGAATTCCGAATCCGAATTGACTTTCACACCCGAATCCTGAAAAACGAAATAACACAAATCCGAATTTAAAACGAAACTAAACTAAACAAATTTTTTGGCAGTGCACATGTCTACCGAACGCTGTTCGGCTATTCACTTCAGGCTGGCCAAGGAGAGAAACACTGTTTTTTCAGGGACTGAGGGACTGAGCAGAACAGTAAAAGAGTGAAAAAAGTCAAAAAAAGTAAATAGAAAACAATTGTGCGGAGCTAGCAGTGACAGCTAGCTCCGCCCAATAGTTTCCTATTGTCCGGCGGCTCTGCTGCTGTAAAAAAAAAAAAAAACTCTCCCGGGCGCTCTGGGAGTCTCCTGCTCCTGGCCGCCAAGGAGAGAAGCACTGATGTGTCTTTTTTTCCCAAGATGGGAACAAGAAGGCAGAGGGGCTGTAGAGCCACAAAACGGTGTAAAAAGAAAACGCTGGAAGGAGTTTTTCATTTAAGTTCAGTGAATTTGACACGAGAAGAAATGGTAGTACTCGACCAAGGACTAATATATGCATTACCTAAACAATTGAACAAATGTGAGACCTTCATCTCAGGACATAAATTAATTAGAAGATTAAATCTAAAAAAATACTTTGTCAACCCCAGCGAATGGAGTGAACAACGGTAACTCAAAGCTTATCCATACACACTTTCTTAACAAATCACTTTTTATTCCCCTCATTAATAATTACAAATATGTCAAAGTTTTTAAGGAATTGGTAACCCAGGATATAGAGAAAACACAAGTTAAAAAGAGTAGGGTACCCCCCACATTAAGCTGGCGTAGGCAGCCGAGTGAATGACCGGCCTGAAGTGAAGTGAGCCGAACACTGTTCGGCTATTCACTTCGGGCTGGTTCGGCTGATTTCAGTCATACATCGGCAGAAATCAGCCGTACATCGGCTTGCTTCACATGGCTTTGGGTCGGCCGAACATGCTCAGCATGTTCGG
>NW_017307711.1:55377-62780 GCF_000935625.1 Nanorana parkeri
CCGATGCATATGCGTTCGGCTCGGCTGAGCCGCTCGTCCATGATCGGGAGCTGTACAGGCTATTGTGAATAGCCCGTACAGCACCCCTTCGGTTCTACTGAACCGAAGGGGTCCTGGGGCCGAAGCTAGCCGAAGGATCGGCCGAAGCTACGGCCAGATCCTTCAGCAGCTTTGTGAATAGACCCCATAGTAACTAGATTTGTTCAGACTGTTAACCTAGAGCCCTTTTTTTTTACTTTAAAAAAATACTGATTGAGGCCAGTGTGCAGTTACCCCCCTAACATTAAACATTCTGCATATTTTGATTGCTGCCCCTGTTTCCCAGAGGGTAGAATTCAACTCACATTTTCAGTTTAGCTTTTAAATGTGCAGTGAGGTGATATTTTCCTGTGAGGGTTTTTTGTACAAAGATTTGACATTTTCCAGCACACTGGACAATTTTCATCATGGACATTTATCACTCCTGAACATGTATTATTGCCAGTATCCTACCACATACTGTATATTACATGTTTGCCACAAACAGCACTCAAATCTACCACAATGCAGAACTAAATTACACAGGGTATGGCCAGAATGTGTATGCATACTGCTAATAGGTGCCTGGGGCTATCTAAACCTACTATCACTGAATACATTAATTTATTCCTGATAGTTCCACCTCATTTATTGTTTATAAAGTAGCTCCTGTTTTCATTTAATCAAATATGAGCTATATATTATTTGATTTTTGCACAGATTGATGAATTGTTTCTCACTTCCTTTTTTTTAACCCCATGGAGATCATCTGCCAGACACTTCACCTGGGTGTAGGTTACATTTACTTAAAAGGAAAAGGCCAGCATAGTCCCTGGTGAATTCTGAAAAGCTTCCTACTAATGGATGGCGTTTGTTGAAAGTAATCTATTTCTGCAATGTTTGTTGTATAAACACATTGATTACAACAGATACAATACAAGAGGGAGTTGTAGTGTACTGGCTTGAGAGGGCAAACACCCTAGCTGATGTCAATGCTTAAATTCGCACCGCAATATTTTATTCTCTACTTTCACTGTGTAATTTAGCAGATACTTATCCAAAAGAATAGCTTATGATCAAGCAAAACAACATCACAAATCACATTAGGAGAACCTCAGGCCACCCTTTATTCCAGTGTTTTACCTCTTTTTTTTTACAATAAGCATTACAGTGTTTATAAAATATTAACTCTGTTTTTGCCTGACCCAAAAATAAGTCTAGACACAAAGCAGACAATAGAATCCTATCAACAGCTGCCTAATTTAGATCTCCTGATGTATCTTGAGTAGGTCATCAGGCAAACTTTATTTTCAACGGTGCATAAATTAATTACACACATTTAATAACTAAAATGTCATTAGAGTTCCCCTTTAATATCATCAAGGCAATGCGCCAGGGAAGCTCTTAATAGTTCAGAGGGCCATAACAGGCTATTATCCTTGTGTAATGCTATTACAGAACCAATTATGTATCATTATGCTGTTTTCCCCCCCTCTTTTTTCTTTTTTTGCTTATGTGATCTGATCCAATCACTAGTCTCTCTGACTTGAATGTTTCAGGCTTGGGTACTTTAGGATTTGCGCTAGGCTGTGAGACGTTCTCCATCCCTCCCCTCCCCTTCATCTTTCTCTGTCTCTGATGCATTTTAAAAAATAATTGCTGGGGTCCCGCTGCATATTATTTACAGGGGAAAGAGATCATAAATCCAGTTACCCCATGCTGAGAACAAAATCAAACTTTGTCTGTGCTACCGCTTACAAAGCGCAGCTCTGCGCAAAGAGCCCCCTAAAAGCCTTTCATGCTGACAATTACAGGGTTGATTGCCAATTAAAAGCCAGCAGCTCGGATCCTTAGGGCATCTGTAACAATCTGTGCCAGAGATAAAGGAAAGGCTGCACACCCACTGGAGAGCAGCGAGCCCATGTCACATACACCTGGGGGACAAACTTCAATTACATTTATTCAGGAACCATCCCATTCAATGCTTGCAATTGCTTTACTACCTTTTATACCTTTTATCAGAGGAACAAGTCATACTGTCGGTTATCCACGTTAGAATCAGCTGCGTGTTACCAGCTACAACCTATAAGATCCAGTGTCCACCTATTCACACTAAGCGTCGCGCTGAACACACATTTGGCGCAAGCAATACTGTGAATAGGCCCAATCTGAAAATCAAATAAACGCTATAATCCGATAAAATCGACCCATGAATTGTTCACCTATGGTTGTAATTCCAAGGATCCTTCTCCGATCCGACATTTATTTGCTTTGGATAAAAAGAATCATTATAGACATGCGGGAAAGCCGTGAGTAACTTTAAGATTTATATAGCAGAAACCCACAGCTAGCCTTTCTGAGAACAGACAACTAAGGACTGTCACTCGGGATAGAGGTTCGGCTGTGTATAGAAAAGAGGATGAGCGAAGCTTTTAAACTACTGCTGTTTGCTGAGAAGTGACGAGTGCACCTCGTGACTCATTAGTTATACCCAGCAGACCTATCCATGTTACTGACTGTATGCAGCGCAGCAAATAATCCGATTAGTGCCAATTATGCGTGAGATTATAAAGGCAAGTGCTGAAAGGCGAGGAAAGCACCAACCAGCTGCAGACAGCTGGCCCATCATACGAGCAGAGATTCTGTCCAAGCTTCAGCACTGAGAGGCGGACAGCTGCTTCCTCTGCTCTCTCCTTGCTTCACGCCTGCTGTCAAAGGTCCACCACTCATCCTCATCTGAGTGCCCTGCCGTATACCGCAGCGTTGTGCTTTCTACAGACTGCAAGATCTCGCTGACCCACCTCAGAATTGTCTATTATTTAGGATTAATCCAAATATTTTGAGGGTTTTTTTAAGTACTAGTTTTCTAGATCTGCACACTGAGACCAATATCCTTCGATCGTTGCTAAGACTTCAGAAAAAAGTGAACTTCAGAAAGAAAAGCGTCTATATCAAGGTAAGAGACGTCCTGCAAAAGGTGACAAGGGAGAGACTGTAGCCAGCTCAAGTTCTGTGTGTTCCTTGAATTCACTACCAAGTTTGTGTATCATATTTATGGGATATTGATATAAGTGTTCAGAAAACGTTATATGTAAATTGGATTTGACTGTCAAAGCGCTTCACAAGAAATCTATGTATATGAGTAGATAGTTAGATTATTTCACATATGTAGGAAGTCTGAGGCATGTACATGACACTGATATCAAGTATACCAACTATGACCTACCTTTTTACTTTTATTTTATTATTATTTGTCTTATGGAGTCTATCTATCTATCTATCTATCTATCTATCTATCTATCTATCTATCTATCTATCTATCTATCATGTATCTTTTAATTATCTCTCTATTTCTCTGTCTATCAATAATCTATCTATCTATCTATCTATCTATTATATTTTAATTATCTGTCTGTCCATTATCTATCTATCTATCCATTGTCTATCTATCTTTTTCAATGTTCTGACGTTGTTTTGATGTGCAGGTGGGAATCCATTGAGATGTTTTACTTCCACTGCCCCCCACAGCTGGAAGGTGAGTACAAGCTCTCAACCTTTCTTCATGTGAATGTGTTCGGGCCTGTTCATGTAAAGCACTATATCTCAGGGTAGGTGCGACACTTCTTTATCAAAGTATCTCCTGAATTCTGAACCAAACCCAAGGCTTTCCTGATATCTAGAAGCTGTACAAGAATAGACAAAAACGTTGAAATGTATCATTTCACTTTTAGTTTGTGAATCTATACTGCAAAACCACGGGAAATCAAGTCTTCGATTTCACTGACATAAAACATATCGGATAAATCTGTCCATAAATTTAATTAGCGTTACTTGACTTTATTAGCTCACTTTCCTAAATGTCATTTAATGTGCTGCAAGGAGCAGCAGGGCATGCAGTCCAGCCTCGGCAAATCCATCATCTTTTCTTGACAGATATATGGTATTTTAAAGCTTTCTTCTCATACGGAGCTTCCTCCAAATGTTAAGCAGAGCTCACTAATGTTGAATAAAATATGAAGTCGAGCTAGAAAGTCTCTGGTTCCTTTCAGTAAAAGGCTGGGGGAGGTAAATGGGATTTGTGAAAGGAAAAGCCGGCCTCTCCCACCTGCTCACAAGAGCCTGGGGGCAGAGGAGATAGATCTAGCGACACAGATGTTCACTGTCCAGGCTTGTGTCACATCCTCACAGCACCGTTTTTCCAGCACATCAATCTTTCATGTTGTTTTATAAACATTTTGTAAGCAAAGAATAAATACGTCAACAAAAGATCCGAAGCCATAAATGCCTGAGGGTCGGCACGATATGGACTTGCCACACGACGGTTGTTGACTCTGTCTAGTCCTCAAGGGGTTAAACATATCATCTCAATTAAGAGCACCGACTTCTGCCTCAGGAGCAAACATGGAAAATAAACCAAGCTGCTAATTAATAAATACAATCAATTATCCCCTTTAATTAAATACGAAATCTTTTTGATCTGATTTTGAAACAATATCTGGCTACTGCCATTGCTCAAGCTGTCACCCCCATTGTTTAAAATTGTTTCTGTCCGAACACACTGGTAACTTTGTTCTTCCAAATTTAAAATCTGCTGATGTAACTTTTTATGAAAAAAAAAAAAAATAACTCAGTAACACACACACACATTTAAATTTGCAGGTTGTTTCCCCTGCTTTTATGACTTCTTCCTGGAAATTAGTTTTCAGCACTGATCCACTCTTCCATCTGGGAACTCAAACTACAATGCACAAAAGGTGCATTGTAGTTTGAGTTCCCATCACATATAAATTATAGTCCGGACTTCGGACAGTACTGGGTGGGATGAATTTTGCCAAGTTTCCATGAAGAATATTGTGAACACACACAAATACATACACCTATTTACATTTGCAGGGTTATTTCCTGGTTCTATGATGTCTCCCTGGAAATGGGTTTTCAGCCCTGAGCAACATTTCCATTTCATTTTTCCTGCATAATTTTACTCATCATCTATATATTATAGCCGGGACTTTAGAAAGTACTGTGTGTGATGCATTTAGCAAAGTTTCCATAGGGAATACTGTGAATACACACAAACACATTCAGACAGACAATTTTTTTTTTTAAATTTGCACGGATATTCCCTGGTTTTAGGATTTCTTCCTGGAAACGGGTTGTATAAGCACTGATCAACACGTCCATGCACGTTTTCTACATAATTTGTCTCATAAATTGTATCCCGGACTTTATAGTACTGTGTGGGATTTAGCAAAGTTTCCATAAGGAATACTGTGAACACACACACTTATTTAAATTTGCAGGGATATATTACCTGGTTCCATGATTTCTTCCTGGAAATGGATTTTCAAGACTGATCAACACTTCCATCCACTTTTTCTGCATAATTTTTCTCATCATATATCCGAACTTTAGACAGTACTTTATGGGATGCTTTAAGCAGTTTCCATAAGAAATACTGAGAACACACACACACACTTATTTAAATTTGCAAGAATATTTCCTGGTTCTATGATTTCTTCCTGGAAATTGGTTTGCTGCCCCGATCAACTCTTCCATTCCACTTTTTCTGCACAATTTTTAGCAAAGTTTCCATAAAGTCTATCGTAATTTTATTTCTAAAAATTACTAAATTCTCATAACAGTGGAACTTCGTTTAGTTTTACAAAACGCTCTGCATCCGTGACACATATTAAATCGGAAACTGCAACAATGTAATATTTAAACATTACATATAAACACCTGGCGGGTATGTTGGTGGAATAGGAAGTGTGTTTTACATGGTATGCCATTCTAACATTTATTGTAACAACTTTGAGAAGTTCAATACATAGCGCTGTCAGGAATGTATTGCTGTTTTCTGCGCTGCTCCATGAGTATTTTGTATCGGCAAATGTAAGCTGTTCACTGCTTAATGTGTTTATGGCTACTGTGATTACACATTAGTGTCCGATAAATACTAAGGGGTCTATTTATAAATGTTTTCTCACAAAATTCACACGCCTTTCACCCATGATTCACACATGGTGAATCATGGGTAAGCGTTATGTAAGTGAGGATGAACAAAATATATAATAAACCCCTTTTGCGTTTGTTTCCATAATTAGGGTGTGCTGTGTGCAACATCCAAAGTCCGTATAGATTATTGCACAATACGAATTACTAAAGTGAAACTGTCAACCAGCAATTATCTTGGGCATGCAGCAGGTTACAAATTATAGAAAGGCGTTTAATTATGGGTTATGGCATGTCATATAGATTGTATCATTGTATTTTGGCTAAAATAATATAACAGTTGCAGCATATTGAAATAAAGTAATCATGGGGATATGTAACAATGGGAGAGTGTGATAGAGCCGGCAACCTATGGTGATTTTTTTCTTTTCTTCAGTAGGATCTCCTCCTTTCACGAGTCATTCATCTGCTGAGTTTGATGAAGGGTTTCTGCGCAGAAAGCAGCGAAGGAACAGAACGACATTCACACTGCAACAGGTAGAATTCAGCTACATCCCCTCGTTGTATTCTGTACAGATATATAGCTAAGGTTAACTCTCCATATTAGACTGAATCTGCCCGAGGTGCAGGCTAAGCATCTGAACGCATTATTAATCTGAAACTAAGCCAAGAACCTCATGTAAATAAATATTTAGCTGAAAATGTGAACGACTACATGGGGTTTGTTGCACTGGAGTATATGTCTGATCATGTTACAAACATTTATTTATTTTGATTTATATTTTATTCTGATACAATCAACTTTTTTTTTAATTGAATCAGATTACATCTAAGAGAGAATATGAAGAGTCATATTCCTTACCCCCTAGTTACCGGTTTTAAGCCTACATTGTAAAATCACAGTTAGAAAA
Source organism: Nanorana parkeri (assembly GCF_000935625.1). Taxonomy (NCBI): domain Eukaryota; kingdom Metazoa; phylum Chordata; class Amphibia; order Anura; family Dicroglossidae; genus Nanorana; species Nanorana parkeri. Next base: position 62,259 of record NW_017307711.1, read on the forward strand.
TGAAAGCCTTAATCTGATTTTTTGTATAAGAGGAATCTATTCCTTATTTAGACACTTGATAAATGAGATCCAATGGTTTTCCAATAACAGTAAAACAATAATACAGTTCAGAAATGTAAGATCAATAGTAACATGATTTACTGTAAAAGGTGTCATTATTGTTCTAAAATTACAATGTGACTGATCTAACAATCTAATATCCAGGATTTTGCCAACAGGCAATTGTTCCTGTTAGTGTTATAATTTATTGTAGGAAATTTTGCCTGGACTTGTCTACTTTGCACCTGTGATACAGTCATTTAATACATTTTGTGCATTGCAATTAAAGGGTGCATATTTATTTTGTGCCACTTTCTGTTATGCATTGCTAAGAATAGTTTTATTGTTTAGACCAAAAAGTTGTTTTCTTCCTCAATAATTATTCTTATCTTTAAAACAGTCTAGTCTATCTATCTATCTATCTATCTATCTATTATACGTAATATACAAAACAAATAAAACAGATGGATAGATGTTTAAATA
>NW_017307711.1:62839-114286 GCF_000935625.1 Nanorana parkeri
TATATATATATATATATTATCTGAGAGAGAGGGGAGAGAGACAGACTATGCACATTAATGACATTCTATGCTCATTTATACTACAGAATTTAAAGAGAATCTATCACATGTAGACAAATGCTTGTAGAGAAATGCAGTGTCTGACAGAGACCGCATCAACATTGGTGTAAAAGTAATATTATTCCTAACACTTTAATGTTTGCAGTCTTGGCACAGTGCAGTGTTGAGCAGACCATTTGAAGGTGATAGCCAACACAACTTATTTTTCATTGCTGAATATTTTGTAGTCAGAGCATTAAAATACAGTTGTACTGTGATATAGATGCATATTCTACATTGCTGTGATCTTATTTCACCTATGACAGATTTCACATTCTCTTGTAAAGCATCAAACTATTATTAACATATTACAAGGCTGTACTGTAAATAGTTACATAAAAGGTTTGTAGGAAGTTTGAAAAGAGATATGTCAGTTTTTAAAATTCTAATTTCATACATGAACCAACCAGGGGTGGTTAAAAACAAACCTTGCTTTACAATAAGAGAAAATTGTTTGCAATCTCAAATTGTCAACTCTATCTATCTATCTATCTATCTATCTATCTATCTATCTATCTATCTATCTATATATCTATCGCAATCTACCTACGACTTTCATGTTTAGAAAATATGTAAAAATGTGTCTACAACTAGTTATTTCAATTATCTACAATATTTGAAACATTTACTAGCTACAATTTTTTTGTATAATATATAGGGGTTGATTTACTAACCTTATAAACATGCCATGAACAAGTGTACACCTCTGTAGTGTGTTCCCTCCCAGCATGATCTATGGGTGGAATCTAAACACCTTTGTAGTGTGTACACACCCAGCAGGTGTGTTGTGCATGAATTGCAAGGTGATGTTGTGTAAATTAGCTCTATGTTGTGTTGCTTGCGTTGATGAATGCAGGAATGTAATTGCATGAGCTAACCATTTTTGTCTAAACTGTGAAGCAGCATCATGTGCATGATTTTTCTATACATGGCATTAGTGGAAATATGCTTTTAGAGACTTTTTGGTTGATAAATATGTTTTGCTGTGTGAAAACACACGCACCTGGTGCGTGCGTGTGTTTAGGTTAGTAAATCACCCCCATAGTGTTATGTGTTCTCTTCTAAACGTTAAAGGTCATCTCCACGCAAAAAGAATATTTGAGGTTTGCTTACTCTGAAAACTCTTTTTTTTGCTGAATCTTCCACTATCTTTCACAAAACCTATGCAGCAAACACTCATTTGCAGCTGCATTCTTACTTTTGTGTATTTTCCAATATAAGCAATTTCCCTCAGTTGGGGAGTGGGGCACTATCACATGGCATTATAATGGCTTTAGCAGGTAGGCAGGTGTTGAAATACTGGTGGCTGTATATTGCAACTGAAAACCCTAAAATATTTAGGAACCCAGTTTTCTATCTGTATTGGGTGGAGAATGTCTTTAATTGACATACAAATGACAATTCAAATAAGCCTTGTGCCTAATACTGTTTGGCCCAAGGCTTATTTTCTTGGCATCCCCAACTATGTAACATGGGATAGGTATTTCCTTTTAAAACCATATGTATATTACAAAATGTCCAATAAGAGATGCTTTCGGAGATAAATGTATGACCTCATAGCTTTATAACGTATTCTGGTTATGTTGATGAATTGCTAAAGGGATCATTATTTTTGCCAGATCTACAGATCCGTGTTTGTTCCAAACACCAAATCATAACAAAGGCAATATTTTTTTGCATCCCCACTTAAACCAGCTCAGTCTATGAATAACAAAGTTTGTTAACTTATATCAAGCAAATCAAAATTATCCTTAAAATCGTATTTATGTTAATGCTAGTTTTCTAGTGATACATTTCCTATTCAATCTAGGTCCTTCCTGAAAATATTATTTATAATTATACAGCATAGTACAATTTATTGTAGAAATAGTATTCTTTCTGGCTAGTGTTCACTTCAAATACCAATCCAGGGTCAGGGGAATTAAAAAAAAATAAAGATTTCCCTTGAACCTTTATTTGTAATGAACACTCACCAGGGTAAAAATGACTCTTTTAATAAATCATCTTCTGTACGTCTGACTTGGATGCTTTCTATCATTTTCTTAAGGCAAACATCTATCATGCGCTTATATAATGTTGTCCAAAAGTAACAAAACAGCAAGAATATATATCAACTTGAATGGTTAAGAAAAAAAATCGATAATATATCTGCACCTTGTTAAAAAACACCTCATGAGCTCTTACCAATAACACCTGCATTGTTTAGCTTTGAAATGTGTTCATAATTAGCAATGAAAAGTTCACCCTGCTGATAGCTGCTTGTTTTTCTCCAGCTGGAAGCATTAGAAGCTGTGTTTGCTCAAACTCACTATCCTGATGTGTTCACCAGAGAGGAGCTTGCCATGAAAATTAATCTCACTGAAGCCAGAGTACAGGTAGGTAAACAAAACCACGGCCACAATGATGTGTATGTTCGATAAAGGGTTACAGTATCTATATTATTATTATTATATATTTTATTTTAGTATGAGGCTCTTGGCTCATTTGCTGAATGCTAGATAAGCACTGATTGTATTTATAATAAATTATAGAAATATTAATTTTCGGTTATATTTAAAGAGAAATATTAGAATTAGATATCCAAGCTTTTTTGCTGTAACTTATTAAAGTGTTGTGGGTGGCTATCCAGGAAATGTATATAAAACCCCCCAAAACAACTGAACATTTGTTGTTTAATCTGAAATGGTGTTGATTATTCACGCGCCATGCAATAATATGCATATTTCAATACAATGGTTACATTGCAACACTTCATTTTGTATTTAGACTACAATGCCACTGCCTGTAAAGCTATACTTTATCATATTGCCTAGCTTGTACATCACTTATTTTATCTAAATAAAGTAAAAATATATATACCAATGTATACCTTAAAACTGAGTGAACCTCACCAAAATGTGGGCATATTTTTAAAAAGTTTTTGTTAATCATGGGAAATGCAAGGTAGTTTACTCAGTTTCAGTAAAGGCAAGCACAATATGCATGCACATGTGTTGAGGCTGATTTACTAAAGGTCTTGCATACAATGTATTGAGTGAAGGTTCTCAACTCCTTTAGTAAATCAGCCTCCTTGTGTGCCTCTTCCCGATGAGAGTATATACGTTCAAAAATCCCTGTGAGTGCAATTGCCTATTCTAGAGCATAGATCTTATGACTAATGGGAATAGCTGAACAGGGCTGATAACATTAATTAGATCTATATGCAATACTTCCTAAATGTTAATGTTGGATGCATTTTTTTTAATGTTTCAAATTTGTAATTGTGTAATAAAAAAACAGTCCTACTGTGGGAATGGTGGTAAATGGATGTAAATGAGAACGTTTACATGCTCTGCTGCTTTAAAGTGAAATTAGCTAAAAAAAAAAGCTTTGAAAAATATTTTATTATGTCCCTTTTTAGGAAAGATCACATTTGATGAAACTCTGTAGAAATAATTTTTGTTTGTAAAGTAGATGCAAGCAACAGCTTATCAGCTACTTAGGGGTCTATTCACGAAGCTGCCGAAGGATCTGGCCGTAGCTTCGGCCCCAAGACCCCTTCGGATTTTTGTTGACTCTTTTTCTGTTCTGCTTGGTACCTCTGAGGGACCGAGCAGAACAGCCGAGCCGAATGCCTGAATCCCACGTATCCCGATGTACGGCTGATTTCAGCCGATGTACGGCTGAAATTAGCCGTACCAGCCTGAAGTGAATAGCCGAACAGTGTTTGGCTCACTTCACTTCAGATCGGTCAGTCACTCGGCTGCCCTCGGCAGCTTTGCGAATAAACCCCTTAGACTCTGCATGGGGCCTGGCCTTGTGACTACACTGTGTCTGGAAACTGCACATAATTACTGAAATTGGCAGCACCCAAAGTGAGTTTATTATTACATTCTAACATTCAGACACTGATACACTTGGCAAAAATGTGTTCCTTTGTGTGTTTAGTGAAATGCAATGAGTGGATCTGTTTGCCTGAATTGGGCTCCTAGCTGGTTGGAGTGATCTGCCCGGGGTCGAATTTATCCACTCAACTGGCAAAGGGGTTGTTCCATGCTGAGGCAGCTTATACTGAGGTGCAGGTTCCCTGCCACAGTTTCAGTTAGAAAGTTAATGAGCTAATAGCAGTTTCCCTGACATATAAAGAAAGTGCAAATAACAGTTGTATAGGTGAACAGTATCATCTTGTTGTATTGAGCTAATTTCAGTGGGCAGTAATATCCAGCTGTAAACATGATATGTGCTTTACTAATGGTTGTGTGCATAAACATGACTAAACTACATGGATGATATCTATTGTGTTAAAAATGAGGTGATTGCTTTAAGTAGTTGACTTACTCAGAAGCATGCGATTGAAATCACCCATGTAGTTTAGACCTAAGGGGCACTTACATAAATGTTTTATGAGCACTTTCAATATGCTGACTATTTCTTTTTGCAATGAAAAAACAATAATGAAAACAAATGCTAAAAATGCTACAAGCTCTGGGATCAATGATCCACTGACAGTACAGTTTAGGTTGGGCTTCCACACAGACAAAACTAAACATTAAAGTATCTACAGACTGGCGGACAGACTTGCATGAACGATTCGGCTGCCAAACGATTGTATGATTGTTGTTCAAACATGCGAGACTGGATGAACTTGTATATTTGTGCCTATGGAGGGGGGATAAAAAGCTCTGCTGAAAAAAACAATTGACTGGGGAAATCAATCCATGCCAATCAATTGTTTCCCCAAGCAATCTCAAGAAGGGTGTATTGGGGGAAGTCCGCAGACATTCTGATGTAACCTGATCCAGAATGCTCATTCTTTTACTTTAGTGTGCACCTTTAGTAACTAGCTTGGTATTTCTCACACTATTAGGGCTTAGTAGGTCAACAGACCTAAATTATACAAGCTGTGAAGTTTATTAAGTTAAGTTATAGTAATAAATATATGTTCAGTATGTTAGTTTAATTGACTTCTCCTCTATTGAATCAAACATAGAATAATGCTAATTCAAGTTCTGTCAGTTATTTTGATATTACTATAGTGTTTTACAAAGAGAGCATTATCAAATCAAACATTAAACAAGATATCAGTGGACCAAATCTATATAGAAATACTTAGACATCGATACACTAAAGATGTTGTTTTTAAGCCCAGCAAACCTGTCTGTCAAACATCCAAATGGGTTCATGGGACAATTCAGTACTTTAAATGACCACTTTGAGATTTGCTGGGGCTTGATTTGGGATTTGCTGGGGCTAACATTTTATCCTCTAGCTCTTCTAAGAAGCAACTCTTCTTTTTAGTAGGAAACCTACTAAATAAGAAATATATTGTTTACTCAAGGCTAGAATTATTTATTTTATTGTTTTTGGATGAAGAGTGATAGAAAAAACATAAATCAAATAATTTTTACAAATGTTTTTTTGGTTTTCAACTAGAGCACCATGAGTAATTGCTATTATTTTACATGGTTTCTTCCACACAAATGTAATCATATTGGCCAGAATAATATTTCAAGCTCCACAGATGGGATTTTTTTTAGCTTATAATGTGGATTTTGCACATGATAAGATTAAAAAAAAATCCTATTTGAAGCCTGTAATGTGCAAAATCCACAGATAATTTATTAAAAAATGCTTCAGTTTAGTGGAGAAGACAAGTGTAAATATATTGTCCCTGACAGACGGGCAGCTGCTATTGTGTATGAGAGTAATTGTGAATTGGCAAAGGCTCATTTGGTCTGCTTAGCCTCACTGAATCCTGTATAAATAAAAACATAACATGGCCCCAATGCTTTACCAAATCATCAATTGTGATAACACCTAAACAGTAAGCAACATTAACTGTAGCCATAAATGTGGCTATGCTTTATGTGCTAGAGCTGCTATCTAGCCCCAGCTAATGGCGAATGAGGTCATTATCCCAAAACTGTGGGCTGCGCTTTTTGGGAGAAACTTAATCTGACAATTTTTTTTCTCCATGTGGAAGCCAATAGCAAATTTTCTAACAATGTAAGACATGCAATATTTATAGGGGATTTTGAGTTCAATATCACCTTCCTGAAGTAGCACACAGGAATCTACTGTAAGCCTGCAGCTATGAAAACTTGTGTGGCAGTGTTTATTTTGATGGCAAATTTCATTTTAGTTTTAGTCTTAGGGGTCTATTCACTAAGCTGCCATAGTCAGCAGAGTGACTAACCGACCCTAACCGAACGCTGTTCGGCTATTCACTTCAGCTAGGTACAGCTGATTCCAGCCGTATATCGGCTGAAATCAGACGTGCATCGGGTGGCTTCGGCTGGCTTCGAGTCGGCCTAACATGTTCGGCTGACCCGAAGTGCAGAAGGAGTTCGACTCTAAGCCGAACTAAGCCGAACCTCCGGCAGGCTACTCGCTGCTGTTTGGCCTATTCTGATAGATGCCAAGCAGCAGTGAGTGAATAGCCGGGGACCTGATGGAGAACTTCAGGTCCCCTCTGCTGATTAACAGCAGCAGTGGTCGGGTGCAATAGCTAGTTTGCTATTGGCTATTGCAAATTGAAATAGCCAATAGGAATCTAGCTATGCATTCCTATGGTGATTTTTTTTTTAATTACTGATGGCAGCCAACGGCTTGATGTCAGAAGAAAAAAAAAAACAGAGCAGGGAAAGGTTTACTCTCCTCGATCGAGCAGAGTAAACCTTTCTGGGAGAAAGTGTTTCTGTACCGGGCGGCCGGGAGCCGCTATCTAATAGCGGGAGACTCCCAGAGCGCCCAGGAGAGTTGGGCTGTCTGGAGATCAGTGTCCCTGGTTACTTGGTAACCAGGGACGCTGATCTGTCTGTGCAAGTGGCCGCAGCCAGCCGTGAGATGACGGCTGGCTCCGACCAGCAGTAAGTAGCAGGCTGCCACTCGGCCGACTTCGGGAGCTGTATGGGCTATAGTGAATAGTAGAACCGAAGGGGTCCTGGGGCCGAAGCTAGCCAAAGGATCAGCCGAAGCTACGGCTAGATCCTTCGGCAGCTTAGTGAATAGACCCCTTAGTCTTCTGAGTTGTTTTAGTGTAGTTTTGTTTACTAAGGGGTCCATTCACTAAGCTGCCGTAGGCAGCCGAGTGAAAGACCGACCTGAAGTGAAGTGAGCCGAACGCCGTTTGGCTATTCACTTCAGGCTGGTACGGCTGATTTCAGCCATAGATCGGCTGAAATCAGCAAGCAATGACAGCTAGCTCCGCGCAATAGTTTTCAATTGGCCGGCGGTTCTGCTGAAAAAAATAATTAAAAAAACTCTCCCAGGCGCTCCCGGGAGAGTCTCCCGCTCCCGGCCGCCAAGGAGAGAAACACTGATTTTTCTTTTTCTTTATTCTGACACAGAGCCGTGTCAGAAAGTAGATTTCTTCGACTAAAATCTAATGGGTTTATTTAAAGTGTAATGCATTATTTAAGCAATTTTATAGAATTTCCAAACTCATTATATATTCCTGGAGTAAACCTCTATTAACCTGTTATTACTTATGGTATTAAGGTTTGAACTTGCAATACTGACACAGATTTAGCCATTGTGATATAGAACATCTTTAGTAACCGATGGAGGAGTATTCGCCGGGTTTGCAAGGCGTTGATCCAGGCGGCAGGGAGACCAATGGAGCCTGCGTCTCAGCCAATGCAGCTACTGATAGAGTCAGGGGGCTTTGATGGAGCTCTGAGGGAACCTGAAGTCCAAATAGGTAAATGCAAAAGTCCCTTCCATTTTTGTTGCGTTTTTGTTCATGGACAAAAATTGCAATGTATTTTTGTCACAGTTTAAGTCCTATTACCTTAGTTTCTATTTAGTTTTCATCACTAAAAACATGCATCTGATAAAAACTATGATGAAAATCTTTCAACTACTAAATTAATACTGTTGTGTGGCCTAGAAGTTAACTTCCAGATCCAGTTATCAGGCATATGCTCATGCTTTTTTTTTAATGAATATCACAGCATGTGCTGCACTTAGTGGCTTTATATCCTGGCAGAAATTTGGAATTTGATGTACAAACAAATATAAAGGCACATATTTTAAATAAAAAAACTATATACTGTAAAAATGTATTGTATGAACTTTCAGCTTCACTGGTTTAAATTTCCAGTAGATATTAGATTGTGGCAAAAGTATTTTGTACAATAAATTATTATACAAAGTAAGGTAGAAATCTGTGGTTTCCAATACAATTTTATACCCTTGCTCTAGATATTCACAAAATCTTCTGCACCCCCATCTCAGAAAAAATCCTGATATCAGTTCAAAGAGCACATTTGGCTACTGAGAGCAAATGAAGGCTATCTGTCACTTTCACTGTGCACTTTAATAACATCAACATAATGTGGAATATTAGATTAGCTTGATTAATCGGTCATTCATAATTAACTAGTGATAATGTTCTACACTAATTTGTCCGCGTCTCTAAGGTACCAGATTGCATCAAAGAACATCCATTTCCTTGCACTGGAAAAAAAAAAGGAAAGAGAGAGTAGCAACTCCCAGCACATGTTTAGCATTATCTCTGCTGTCTGACTACCAGTCCTGCTATATTTCCTATTTTACCAGCTAAAGGCCTAAGTTTTATATACCATTCTTGTCACTTGATTGATCATCCAAAAATGCTTTTTTATATCACACAAGATCCTATGATAATGAAACTGTAAATTCATGATTGAATTTTGAAAAAGTCAGATAATGCAAACAAAAAAATGCTTTTTACGATCATAAGAATATATTTTTGAGGGAAAATGATCACAGTGTAGAAGTTACTTTAAAACATTAATATAAAACATATTTCTTAAACACTTATTTAAAATGATCAAAGAACAGATGATGAATACACATTTTTTTATATACCAGTTAGTTTGTCGACATTTGTCAGCAATTCACTCACTCTAAAATATGTTTAAAAAAGTTAGATTGCAAAGTGTGATATATTGAAACAAACAATAAAACACAGATAAACACATTTTGCCTGAGGTTTGTAGCTATCTTTATTATTTTGCAATCTTATACATATTTCTTTATAAATTTGGTATATGAAGCTTTACCTTTTAAATTGACAATTTATATTAAATAGACAGAACATGTGTGATATGAATAACTCAGAAATATATGTTAGCTGTAAGTCCTAGACTTAATTGTCTTTTACCTTTAAATATAGATTTATGTTCTTGCGTGCATTTTGACACTTCTTAGTTCAGTTGTGTAATTTAAGAATATTGCATTTATTTTGAAGTGTACTTTTTGTCTGTGGTCCAAGTCACAAATAATTGAAGATGACTTTTCCCAAGTGATTATAATTCTTTCACCTCGTCTCACATCTCTTAAGTAAGATGAATTGGGCAATTAGTAGCCTATATAGATTATATTACAGGGGTGTTCCTTACTCCCTGAATTCCATATATTGTGAGACAGTGGTTGCTCTGATAGAAAGATCTCATACAGTTTAGCAGGGCTCCTTAATTGGTTATTGAAACTTAATTAAGAACAGCAAGGCAACACAAAGTTTTGGCAAAAAATGTTTACTTCAGTATAGTATAAGAAAAAAAAAAAGATATATAGGTTCTCACAGCAGACTCTGTAAATACTGTATAACTTATTATTTTTAATTTTATTTTCAGAAAATGGAAAGGATGTTAATATTCTGTGTCTCAGTCTAACAAAAACAAGAGGAAAGAAGCGCTACAAACCAAGCAAAGGAGGGGGGGAGGTGGGGGTTAGATGAAAAGGAAGGCTAGAATAAGGACCAGTTTTAGTTCCAGGGTCCGAGTGATATGTTCAATAGTTGATCCGATTCATCCCAGAAGACATAAATGTATGATACAGAAATGAGGATATTGTGTAAATCAGATCAATACAATTGTAGAAACTTACCATTAGGTAAGAAGTGTTGTGAGGTCATCGGTGAGGGGTGGAGTTAGTAGCTTCTGATTTTTCAAGGATTCCTGGTTTGCGATCTGTTGCTAGGAGGGAAGTCCGTCTGTCGTTGTCCTGTTGGTTGCGGGTGGTGAGGAGGCAGAGGCGATGAATTCCTCAGTTGCTGACAAGTGATTTTGGGCGGGTATGCCCTTGGTGGACCTGTCCGAGGCGTTTCCTGGTGACGCCAAGGGTTCCCCTGTGACCGGGAGATGTACTGTGCTTGCTGACAAGGGAGGGGGCGGGCCGTAGCGGTGACGGTGCTTCGACCGGCAATGACGGGTCGGTGAGACACACTGTGTTTCCACAGGAGGGGGGGGGAAGAAAACCAAACAGGGGCGAGCGCTTCGGTATGCCGCGATGCTGCAAGTTCTTGAAAGTCGATCACTGGAACTCTGTAAAAGGCTGGCGGATGCTGGTAGTGCTGTGGTCGGCAGAGGCCGTCTGTGAAATGAGCGCGGAGGGAGCCGGTGATGACACACTGTGTGTGTCAAGGAGGAGGCGACTTGTAATGTCGTGCTGCTGCGGTAGTGAGAGGTGGTCTAAGTTCAGGAGTGCTGAGCAGCAGTGAAGGAGAAATTTCTACGGGCAGGTGTGGGACACTCTGTTCGTGCCTGGAGCTGGCGGAACACACGGGCACGAGTCGGGTGAATACTGGTATGTGCAATATGAGGCTACGCGTTTCGAAGTCATAGACTTCTTTTTCAAGCCAGGGAGACTCCCGTAGCAGTTTCTCCTTCACTGCTGCTCAGCACTCCTGAACTTAAACCACCTCTCACTACCGCAGCACCGCGGTAAGCCCCCCCACCCCGGCGAGCGCTATATCTCTCGGTACGTTGTCCAAGAAACTTTCCATGTGTCTCAGTCTACCCTGTTTTAAGATTATTGCCAGTGATTGGGGGCCATAGGGTATCTCTTTCCTCTCTATACTACTGTATAAGACTGACAAGCGAGGTACAGGAAGGAAAGCTCCTTTTTGAAAAAAAAAATCCAGTGCAATTGAGCTTTTTTCAATTAAGACAGCACAGCATACTGATTAGGAGCAATGATGAGAAATAGGTCCTATTTCTGTTGATTATTTATTACATGTGTAAGATACTATTTTGCCTAATGAGCATCTGGTTTTAGCACGATCCCAACTCTTGCAGTTTCTTCCTGCTTTTTATTAATATTCCATAATAAAATCTAAATGAACAGTCATTTCCGCATCCGGGGAGGCAATCTGTAAACCTTTATTTTCATTTCCCACTGACAGACAGCGCAGGGAAAGTTACACTACTCACTTCCTTTGCCGGGCTCTAACTGATGATATCATCTAATATTATGATAATGGGGGTTTGAATGGAGCTCAACATAGCTAAAGAGGCACATGCCTCTCCTCATCCTTGGTGCTGTGACCAGGGGACCAGTTGGCAAAGCTGTCACTGAAGGTCCGCATTTTCTCAATGGAGCTGGAATTTAATTTTATTAACGTACAAAAATATCTTCTAGTACACTCCATAAGCCATGCTGCATGTTCCCTATTCCACACGGCCTCATTCTATATGCCATGCTGGAGGGCGGATGGAGGGCGGACTCGCATCAGCGGGTTGCCGTCTCCAGACGGCATTTTTTTCCTGCTCGCGCGCACACCATAGCGCGCGCGCACGGGCAGGAAAGGCGCGCTCGTTTTTACAGCCGTTAACGGCTGTTTCACATACAACCGATCAGCGGCTCTATAGCCGCCGATCGGTTGTATGGCGCAATTTTGTCACTGATGACACTAAACTGATGAGCGTTAAAAGCTTTTAAAGCGTCGCCTATGGACAATTTTGGGTAATGTAGTTTTTTTAGGTTTCGCACACGTGCGCAATTTTAAGGCTTGACATGTTTGGTGTCTTTTTACCCGACGTGACCCCGTCCTTTATATTTTACCAAAAAATTGGGTAATAATAAATGTTTTAGAATTTAACATAGGGAAAACTGTTTTTTTTTTTTTATTCTGTAAATTTTCCTTAATATAGTAAAAAATAAAAACCGCAGTGGTGATTAAATACCACCAAAAGAAAGCTCTATCTGTCCCAAAAAAAGGGTATAAAATTAATGTCAGTACAGCGTTGCATGACGGAATAAATGTCAGTCAAAGTACCCCAGCGCTGAATACTGAAAAATGGGACTTCCCTGGACTTCAAGTGGTTAAGGGAAACCCAAACACTGGGTTTCCCTTAGCGCTGCATGGCAATATTTTTGTTGGAGAAGAGAGAGAGAGGAGGGACAGCCAGCAGAAAGAAAAAAGAAAGACAGCCAGGAAACAGAGCCAGAGGAGAGAGCGAGGAGAGACAGCCAGAAAAGAGAGCCAGAGGAGATAGAGGAGAGAGCGAGGAGAGACAGCCAGTGGACACAGAGAGGAGAGACAGCCAGGAGAGAGTGAGGAGAGTCAGCCAGGGGAGAGAGAGAGGAGAGACAGCCAGGGGACACAGAGAGGATAGACAGCCAGGGGACACAGAGAGGAGAGACAGCCAGGAGAGAGTGAGGAGAGACAGCCAGGGGAGAGAGAGAGGAGAGGCAGCCAGGGGAGAGAGAGAGGAGAGGCAGCCAGGGGAGAGAGAGAGGAGAGGCAGCCAGGGGAGAGAGAGAGGAGAGGCAGCCAGGGGAGAGAGAGAGGAGAGGCAGCCAGGGGAGAGAGAGAGGAGAGGCAGCCAGGGGAGAGAGAGAGGAGAGGCAGCCAGGGGAGAGAGAGAGGAGAGGCAGCCAGGGGAGAGAGAGAGGAGAGACAGCCAGGGGAGAGAGCAAGGAGAGAGGATAAAGTCACTAATTATTATAATGTGTTTACCTTGCCATTAGCAGCACATCTATAGGTGAAAAAAACTGAATAACTGGTGCAAACACAAAACACATTCATATTTATACGTGCTGAAAAGTAAACTGATCTTACAGTTGTAGTGTGATCCATGTGTCCGCATTTCATGGGTCAGTTGTGCTATGTCTGGCCTGTAGGATGTTACTTTTAGCTGACCTCAGACCAGAACCAATGCACTTTTTGCATGGCAGACCTCTGAGCAGCACCAATGCACAGCAGACCTCAGACCAGCACCAAAACACTGCAGACCCATTGCACAGCAGTACTCTGACCAGCACCAAAACACTGTAGACCCATTGCACAGCAGACCTCTGACCAGTACCAATTAACTGAAGACCTCAGACCAGAACCATTGCATAGTATACCTCAGACTAGAACCATTCCACGGTAGACCTCAGACCAGTAGCTGTGCACTGCAGACCTCAGACCAGAACCAATGCACAGCAGACCAGCACCCACCCGAGATTTGCCCTCATAGCTGCACACATGCAAGCCCCTACAAATGCACAGCAGTATCTTGATCCACAAATAGCATTGATTTTATTCCTGTCCTCTATACTAGGACAGGAATAAAATCAAAGCAGACCAAAGCGGACCAAGATGTACATTTGTGAGGGGTCTGTGTGTGTGAAGCTATGAGAGCTAAAGTTAGGTGGGTGAGCAGCAGTCTGTAGGGCATATGATACAGACATTAATACTAGAGGTACTAGGGAAACAATCCTCCAGCTCTGTTCACTGTGTGCTGCGTGTTGGCCATTATGGAAGAGAACAGTAAATCCTTCTGTCGGGCAGGTCAGCCAGGTAACCTCCTGCTAATGCCAGTGGGCTGTCAAATAAGAGATCCTCGTGGCAGAAGTTTGTGCAGACCAAGTTGAGGACAAGTTGAGACTCAGCGCACTTATGCTGTTCAGACATGTCACTCGAGTTGGGTGGGCCAGGCATGTAATTGACAGCTTGCTTGAGGAAGCTGTCAATTACAAGCAGTAAAGAATGGAGTTGCATGCCAGCCGGCAAAGCCTTGCCCACACCGGAATGTGTGGCACATCAATGCCTGTGTTCCGGTCCGGCGTGGTTGGAAAAAATGCTCCATGCACGATTTTTTCTGACTGCACCAGATCGGAACGCAGGCATTGATGTGTCACGGGTTACGGTGTAGGCGATCGCACTGTGGCCGGGGAAGGTGGCTGCGGTGCTATTGACTTAAATGCATCGTCATGCCCCCTCCTGCCCCAGAATGCAGGGAGACGGCCAGGATGCGATCCAGGGCGTTCCGGCATCAAATCGACCAGAACGCACTGGGGCTGGTGTGAACTAACCCTTACATGATAAGTCCTAGTGGTGTAATACAGAAAAAATGTTTTTGCACAGATGAAGCAGATAAACGTTTACACCAACCTGTTCTGTATTAAACACAGTCCACATCGCTTCTGTCCGGCGGGCTGGCAAGTAAGGGATCCTCGAGGCAGGAGCTCGGGCTCCTTCAGAGGCAGGATCTTCAGGGCCTCTTCAGTGCACGTCATGGAGGTGGGCGGGCCAGACTTGTGATTGACAGCCGGCTCAAGGAACCTGTCAATTACAAACTAAAGAATGAGGATGTGCCAGCCGGTAAAGCCTCACGACGGCTGTGTAGCCATATGCTAGCGCCAGCCCTGACCACATTGCTTAGTCTACCCCAAAACCTGGAGGCATTTCCTCGCTAGTAGGAGATCACACGTTAAGTTCACCTTTCTGACCATGTTTCATATTACACCCATATTTAGGGTATAACATGAAACATGGTCAGATTGCAACCCCCCCACTTACCTGAATTGCAGGGTTCTTCTCCCTACAGGCTGTTTCTTTTTTTTAAAGTTGCATGACTGTGTGTGCTCCACCAACATACTGCATCATCCATCCATAGGAAGGAGGTATTACAAGTCTCGTCTACAATCGGGGTACTTGTACTTTTAGAGGAATGCAATGACATCACCACACTTATAGTACATTAACTCTGCCTCCCGTCCATGTTACTTCATGTCTGTATCTCAGTACAGGACTGCGGGCTCCCCCTCCCCAGCCCCATCGTCGGACTGCTAAAACACTTACCTTACCACTCAAGTGACTCTGCTCCACTCCCTGATCGCTCTTTGGTAAAGCCCGCTACAGGCCAAGCTCCGCCTCCTAAAAATCCCCTTCCTGCATGTATAGGAAGGTACCAAGTTACAGGGTAGGGGGAGCCAGGACTGCACCAAGTGCTGTACTGCACTTATTACCAACAGCAGAAACAGTGATGGACCGAAGGAACAAACTGGCCCCCCAACCCACCCGGCGGTCTCTGCATCAGAGGATCTTACACTCTAATGTCCCCCCACAGTCACACACTATTATTACACATATATATAGCTCTGACATATATCGTAGCGCTGTACAGAGAACACTGAGCCAGTCACATCAGTCTCTGCTCCAGAGGAGCTTACACTCTAATGCAGAATGGCACTGGTTGTAGTGGGACTACAAATCCCAACAATACATTATACAGCAATGCAGAACAGTATATGAACTGGACTCTGTGCTTAGTAACCCACTGGACTCTGGACTTAGTAACGCAGTGGATTCTAGACTTAGTAATGCAGTGGACTCTGATGTTAGTAAAGCAGTGGATTCTGGACTTAGTAACGCACTGGACTCTGGACTTAGTAACGCAGTGGACTCTGATGTTAGTAACGCACTGGACTCTGATGTTAGTAACGCACTTGACTCTGACGTTAGTAACGCACTGACTCAGGGCTTAGTAACGTACTGGACTCTGACGTTAGTAACGCACTAGTAACGCACTGGACTCTGACGTTAGTAACGCATCGGACTCAGGGCTCAGTAACACACTGGGTGCACTGTAACGCATTCAAGGCTACATAATGAATAGACATTAACTTGCTGCTTGAGATCACTACAATGCTGAGTAGGATCCTATGAACGGGATAGTAAGTAGATTTACGGTCCATTCGCACTGGAGCGACTGTCCGCCCGCATTGAAACAGAAAAAACAATGCACTTTAATGCACATTGTTCAGGCTATTGCAGGGACTGCGCGGCCCCCAAAATAGTGTGATAATACGGCAGATTCTGCGCATTCACGGCTATATAATAGCTGCAAACGAGTGGGAATCGGTGCGCATTAAACATTTTAGCGTTTTCGTCCCGCGCGGTCTTCTGCACAGAAAAACCGGAAACGCAAACTCTATATGTGAATGGAGCCTAAATACCTGCGGAAAAAGACATAGTCGCAAAGTTTTTCTTTGATTGCTGACACGGGGCTGTGTATTGTACCTAGGGACCGTTAAACACTTAAGGGTCTATTCACGAAGCTGCCGAAGGATCTGGCCGTAGCTTTGGCCGATCCTTCGGCTAGCTTCGGCCCCAGGACCCCTTCGGTTATATTTTATGTTTCCGGGGACATTTTAAATGTCCCCGGATTTTATTTTAAAGAAATGTGTCACCTTACCTTAGCCTGGTGGTCAGTGGGGGCTTCCTGGACCCTGGTTGTGGGGGGGGGCTTCCTGGACCCTGGTTGTGGGGGGGTCTGCATTACGCCACTGGCGATGCCCTTATGCATGCGAGGCCTAAGGCGGCCGCCTAACTCGCCTAATTAGAGAGCCGCCTCTGACTATATGTCATGCTGTACCTTGCCTATTCCACAATGCCTCATTTCATATGCAATGCTGTAAATTCCCTAGTCCACACTGTTCCATCTATACACCTCGTGTTATATTCTGCACTGCCTCATTTTGTACACTGTGCTGTTCTTTATTCTGCACCAACCTTACAGGCCCAGCAGCTCTGGTGTGTATGTCTGTGTGTGGGTGTGCCAGAACTGGGGTGTCAGATGTTTGGAAAAGGAGCAATTTCAGTGTTTGTCATAGGCACTATTCACCATAAATACCCTCCTGCTTTAGGCAATGGCAGCCGTAGGCACAGGTCTACCAAATATGTTGCGTGTAACAAGCTATCTATTTTTTACCTATTCTCCATACCACTTTCAAGGACACTGTAGATGCCAGAGTTATATCCTTCTGCATCAAATTATAAGTTTAGATGCTCATCTAGGCAGATAGGTGTCTTTTTCCTACTATAGAACATTTGTACAGCATTTGCACACTGAAAAGTTTATTTTGTATCTCAGCAGGTTTCTTGTTTGAGTAGAATATATGCTTAGAAGAAACGCACTTTTCATCACACTGAGCAATTATTATAGTAAATGTTGTATATGCTTTTAAATGCAAGTTACCCACTTACAGAATTAGGAAAGGCAAAGTAGGGTCCACCTAAATATTGGGATATTAGAGTAAATTCAAATTGTCCTTTTAGGTCTACATACCATCCATATTTCCCTCATCTGAGAATCATCCTTTTACATTTAAAGGAGAAATATGAGGCGAGTGAAAATCACTCAGCCTCATAGTTCTAGCTGACCTGTGACAATGAAACTGTCACAGGTCGGCTCAATAGATTGGGAAGTGAGCGAACACATAGCTTCGCTCGCTCACTTCTCGATCTATCCCCGCAGAGAGCCGTGACTGTCACTCACGGCTCCCTGCAGGGATTCCCCCCCCTCCCGATCCTTCAGCGCTGACTGGCGGAACGGAGGGGGAGGGGGCAGGCACAGCTGGCTCTTCTAGATAGGCAGAGCCAGCTGTCAATCCCGCAGCTGGGTGGATCTCTACAGTAATGTCGGGATCCAACCCAGCTGCAGCGTTTCAGTATACCGCGAGCTGTAGCTCGCGGTATACTCAGCTTAGGGTGACTGGAGGACTCTAGTCTGTGTCCTCCCGTAATCCTTAGGAGAACTATGGAGAAAAGCCCTGACCCCATAGTTCTCCTTTAATGGTAAACCTAGAAGCTTAAAGCATAAAGACAAATACGTTTGAGCTTTGTTCTATGATTGACCATAACCAATAGACATGTAAATTTTGTTTTGAGTGGAATGCAAATTCAGACACATTTTCGTGAATTGCATTAAAAACTAAACTAAGTCGGGAGGCTCCATAGCAGCTGGCTAGCTGAAGCTGTGAGCTGCTGAGGAGGTTTCAGGGGGGCTAGTGGTGGGGATCACTAGATAATGAGAATTTTAAACAATTTGAAGAAGTAAAAACAATTATTTAATGTTCCTGTGGACTGTCAAAAAATTAATTAAAAAAAAAAACGTTTAATGTCACTTTAAAAGTTAAATACACTATACACAAACAACAGCCAATATTGAGTATTTCTACAAAGAACTTTAATTTGTTATAACTCTTCCGAAATTAAATGAAATTTCGGAAAGTCCCGAACCCCGAACTGAATTGGCTTTCGGACTCGAATGCAGAAATCTGACACACAAAAAAAACTAATTCACATAAAACGAAACCATTTTTTACTGTATTACATGTCTATTAACTACAACAATAACCTCATTATATTGTAAGAAAAGCAATAAAACTGGTTCATAATAAATCCAATATTACATCATTACTGAATAATATAAGTTATGAAATATCGGGCTGATATTTGCCGCCATCTCATGGCTGGCTCCGGCCACTTGCAGAGAGATCAGCGTCCCTGGTTACCAGGCAACCAGGGATGCAGTTCTATCATTACACCGAGAACCCGACAGAGCCGCTGTAAAATTACAGCGGCTCCGCCGGGTTCTGTGTGTAATGACAGAAGGCGTCCCTGGTTACCAGGGACACCTTCTGTCATTACACTGCGGCTCCTCAGTACACTGAGAACCTGGCGGAGCCGCTGTAAAATCACAACGGCTCCGACGGGTTCTCAGTGTGTAATGACAGATGGGCATCCCTGGTTACCTGGTAAATAGAGATACCCATGTATCATTACGACAAGAGGTTAAGAGAGCCAGCAGTGATATGAAAGCCGACTCTGCTAAGCTCTCATCTTAATGACAGAATAGCATCTGCTGGTTCTGTCATTATTTATTTATTTATTTATTTATTACAGGTATTTATATAGCGCAGACAATTTACGCAGCGCTTTTACATAGTTGCACAGTCACATCAGAGAACTTAGCAGAGTCGGCTTTCATATCCCCGCTGGCTTCGACAGGCTCTCATTCTAATGACATCTGGTCCCGGCCAATAGAAAACAGTTGGGTGGAGCTAGCTGTCACTGCTAGCTCCGCCCAATTGTTTTCTATTTTTTAAAAACTTTTTTGACTTTTTCTATTCTGCTCGGTACTACTAGAGGTACCGAGCAGAATAGCCGAGCCTCACTATTCACTCATTGCTGTTCGGCATCTATGAGAATAGGCCGAATAGCAGCGGGTAGCCTGCTGGAGGTTCGGCTCAGTCGATCCAGATGTTGGATCGGCTGAGTCGCACTCCTTCTTCACTGCTGAGCATGTTTGGCTGACCCAAGCCACCCGATGTACGGCTGATTTCAGCTGATATACGGCTGAAATCAGCCGTACAAGTCTGAAGCCGTACAAGCCTTTACTTCGGGTCGGTTGATCACTCAGCTGCCTACGGCAGCCTTGTGAATAATCCCCTAAGTAAACCTTAAAATCTTTCAGTTGTATGCAAACATAATAGTAAAAGTGGAAGCAATAACAAAAGTTTGTCTACATTTATGCTCTTTTTTATTTCTAAAAGAAAGACAAAAGATTGCATGGTCATAACTGATCTCCACGGAGAGATGTTCAGATGCTTTGTTATTAAAAGTTGCTAAGTAAAGCTGAATAAGGCATTATTATTTTCTTTATATTGTGGTCACTATTTTATTTGTCTTTAAGAATGATACATTGCAATAGGTATGCCTAGCATTGCACACAAAATGATGAAAGCAAGTGGAAAAAAAACAACTTATATGTATAATAGTAAGCCTTTAACGGGCAAAAAGGTAAAATAGTGCTTTCATGTGAAAAAACATTTTGTAGTACATATATAAACATATACAATTTTCTATTATTTATAATCCAGTTCACTGGGAGTGTGTGTGGTTGATTTTGAGGTCACCAGTCAATGTTAGCTGCTGTCCCACCCGTAGCAAGTTTTTTTTTTTTTTTTTTCTTTCTACAAGTGTTTTCTTTAAAATAAATAGGCTTTTTTTCAGGGGGCAGTGTTTTGGGTTTTTCATTTGTTTTGGGGTATATTGTTTTTTTTTTCTTTTTAGGGCCTTTATTTTAAGTTAAACTGCTTTTCTTGTTGCTGCAAGGCTTCCCTTTAATACGAAGTGGGCTTTAGTTTCAATTGTGGCATTCTGGGGTTTCCATTTTTGGTAGGTTTTTGTTTTTAATTAATGTTGATAGGGCCTTTGTTTGTTCAAATTGGAGTATTCACTTGGAAAAAAAAAAAGGGCAAGAACAGTGTCCATCTAAACCACCTTACATTCTATCATTCACTGCACCCCCATATATAAAAATAAAATTTAGACATACACCAGTTAGGATACCCTTTTTCTCATTTCAGACAATTCTGCCTCAATAAAAATGTCCTCCTGCTGGCTAATTTTACACTGCTGTATCATCTTTGGTCTTTTGATTCGTAAGTAGAGCTTGAAAGAAATTGGCCAGTGGCAGGACTTGTATCAGAACACGGAAAGTCACAGATAATTACTTGTCAATTTCTTTGTGCTGGTCAAAGATGGACTATTACTGTTAGGTGAAAATATGTTGGTGCTAACACTACCTGAAAAAAGGGCTTCTTTCAAATTGAAATGAATAAGATTCAAGTACTGCTGCTGTATGTAAAAGAAAAAAACAATTTCACAGACAAAGATGCACTGCCAGTGTACACTGTCCCTGAAATTGTCTGTGGAAATTGCACTGTTACATAACACCAAATACTGATTTAAGGCCTTGGTTCTCAACTGGAGGGTTGTGACCAAAAAGAGGGTCATGACCCCATGTTCAGCCACATGCCTTCCACTTTTCTTGGTGAGACACCTCAACTTCCCCCTAGCGCAGCACCGTCAGTTCTCATGCTAAGCAGCCATTCAAAATATGAGTGTCAGCTTGAGGTAGGGTGGGCTGGGGGTATGGCCACGAGCGAGCTCCCTCCATACGTGCATTGCTTACAGCTTCCTCACATGCCCTGTAGAGGTGCCTGGACTGACATCACATTCTTGCTCCTGGCACCTCTACAGGACACGCAAAGGAAAAGTACAAGCAATGCACATATGGATGGAGGTCCGTCACAGCACAGTAGCCCATCCTGGACCTCAAGCTAAGGATACACTCCAGTTCTCATAAGGTGAATCTTAACAAAATAGAAAACAATTTATAATTTTTTGGGAGTGTGTATGTGTGTGAGAATGTGCGACTTGGGTTGCGACCTAATGACCAAGGACAAATGTGGGTCCTGAGGTTACACAGGTTGAGAACCACTGATTTAAGGCACCCCTCAAGCATGTTTTTTTAATAATTTGTGTACTTTCAATATTGTCCTTGAAACCGCAAAAGAACAAGCCTCTCCCCTTATGGTATTATTTTTTATTTTTTTTGCATTGGTACATGTTTCCATGGCAGTACCCAGCTTCTCATACCTTTTTGACAGTAGTTTGCCTATTAGATTTGGCACCACAGACTTCAATGAGATGTGCTACTAAGGTTAGGTTCTCTGAATTTGAAACACGATTCACTGAATTCTTGGCAAACCAAACCTGGGCAGATTGAACTATTAATAATATATTACTTTGGTTAGCAACATCCCAATAAAAGGATGGTCAAAATATATGTAATGAAGATGAGCACTGTATGAGTACACATGAGTACTTGTAATTTAGTGTAATGTTGGGCAAAAACCATAAAACAAAGAAATAAGATGGACAATTAGAAAAGTAATTCCCACTCTGATAGATGTTCTCAATTTTATCTTTTACTCACTGCGTCTTAAACATAAGCAACCAATTTTAGTTATATATTGATAAAATAAAGCTAGTCACTTAAAAAGGAACAAACCTGTTGCTGAACATGCCCCATCCCACATGCAAATGGAAGTAAATTAGGAGCGAAACATTGAATGGGTGGCATACAAGTCAAGACTACAAGGGACAGATTTCTTTTTGTACCTTATTCTTAATATTTAAGAATTTTGTAAGCCTTATTTTACTAATACTACAAATTTCCAATGTCCTAAAAGTAACTTTTAGATATTTAATACTAGTAGAGGATCAACACATTAAACATATCAGCCAGTCTGTGGCCTTCAATATTGCTTGCTGTGTAGCTTTAAGCCTAAGTGTGGTCATGTGTGGGTCAGTTATTAGAAAGGTAATTTTAGACCTAATTTACTAATAATTTTACATTTTTTGTCAGTTAACAACTTTCTTAACTGACTGTTATCAAATCAAACAACAAATAAGTTGATGGAGTATCCAGTTCTACCTGCCTGAGAATATAATTATCACATGAATTTACATTGCTCTTTGCATAGTATGGAAGACTGGCATAAGTAGAAAATGGTTAGATTAAATTCTTAATTGTCTATATATTTGTATGTGCATCTTTAAGTGTATGGCCAGCTTTACAATTAAATTCTGTTTACTGAGATTGCTGCTATCCAGTCTAAAAGAGGAGGGGCATGTGGGTGTGTGTGTGTGTGTGTGATAAAGAACGAGGGGTGACAAGACCCTCTCACCCATTCAATGATGATTAATGGCCAGAAGATAACAATTTCATGTTGTCAAACAAAAACCTTAAATGGGGAAATGAACGAGTTTTTCCCTAACCCAGTGGTGCAAAGTCATTAAAATATGATAATGAAAAATAACTCAATTAAAGAGCCTCCCAGCTCTGACCTTCGCTCAATTACTAGACAAAGCTTCTGCATAAGTGACCTAAATTTAGACTAAAGAATCTCATTACTCAGCGATTGTTGATGCGTGGGATTAAAGGCTACTTAAATATAATAACGAGAATCATTAATTACCGATAACTAATAAACACCCAGATGCCAGACTGATAGAAATACAACAGACTGCTATGGTACACATGTTGCTGATTGCTAAACACTGTAGTTTAAAAACTTTGTAACAATTTAAGAATTACAAATTGTATTTCAAGTATGAAAAGAACAAAAGAAGAAATATACAGTTGATGACTTCTAAATACAATGTAACATTTCAGTGTTTTCAACATCAAAATATTTGTATGCAGCAAAAAAAAACTTGTTTGAACATCTTCCTTGTTAGAAATAAGTGAACTTTTTAAACTTATCCATTAAGATCCATTTGTCAATGAAAACAATCTGCCATTATTCACAAATTGTCTAACTTTGCACTTCTGAGAGCTTTTTGGGGAAAAATGAGAGCAAAAATGCTCCGTATTAAATTCCACAAAACAACCCACCCGTTGTGACCTGATCATATATCTTGGCATTCATAAAATATAGGGGAAAATATATATAAGTCCGGTAACATGATTTTAACAATCTAGTGTGGTTCCATACACACTTGGCACATATAACTTTGAGGCATCTACAAGGCTAAGCAACAACACTAATGTCCCTTACTGAAACAGTCTTCACTGCTAGAACTTTAGGCTTTATTCACACTCGTCACTTGCATTTTAATGCAGAGATCTGTCTGCAAAATCTGTTAGGCTAAATGGTTTGTTTATGCTTATAGCTGCTTAACGTGTACATGTGTATGCGTTTGGATGCATCAGTCATTTGTCCATTGAAACAGTCTATTGGAGATTTCTTCAAATAAAAGCATCTTGTGTTTACATGGATTTTGGTGCGCTTAAGAATTTCAAATCAGTTTCTGGATGCACCTGACTTCTTTTTGTATACTGTTGCTGGCCCATAGGAAACAGTTGGGCAGAGCTAGCTGTCACTGCTAGCTCCACCCAATTTTTTAAAAAAAATCTATTTACATTTTAAAAATCTTTTTTTCAACCTTTTTTTTTTTCATTGATTTTCTATTCTGCTTGGTATAACGGAGGTAATCGGCTATTCACTCGCTGCCATTTGCCCCTATTCACATAGGGGCCAAACGGCAGTGAGTGAATAGCCGAATACCTTCGTGATACTAAGCAGAACAGAAAATCAATGGAAAAAAAAAAGTTTGAAAAAAAGATTAAAAAAATTTAAAAAAATAGTTAAATAAAAAAATAAATAAAGATTTTAAAAAGAAATTGGGTGTAGCTAGCAGTGACAGCTAGCTCCGCCCAACTGTTTCCTATGGGGCGGCACCTGCTAGAGTCTTCTAGCAGGTCCCGGCCAATAAATAACTACACGCCGGCTCCGCCCAGTTGTTATTGTTTAATCACAGTACAGCTTCCCCAGGTCATTTGGGAATGCTGATCTGTCATTACAACTCGACGGAGCCAGCCATGAGATCACGGCGGGCTCCGTCCAGCTGTCATTTGTGCGGCGAGAGGCCCCGCTTCGGCTGACACTTCGGCTCAGTTGAGCCGAAGCAAATGCCTACGGTTCGGCTGAGCCACTACAGCAGCCCTTCGGTTCGACTGAACTGAAGGACTCCGGCGGCCGAAGAGAGCCGAAGGATCAGCCGAAGCTACGGCTGGATTCTTCTGCTTCTTTGTGAATAGCCCCCTTAATGTCACTTATCTGCAACAAATTTTAATTCGCAAATATAATTGAACTCATCCGAAATGAATGAAAATGTTGGTTTTGATGAATCCGAATACCGAAAGGAATTTACTTTCAGACCTGAATTCCGAAAACGAAATACCAAAAAGACAGTATTTTATGCCGGCTTGCATGTCTATTGAATACCCAATCATGTGCAAGGGATATGAAAAAAGCAGAATTATTGATTTTGCATATTGTGGTGATTTGCCCAAACTCAGCTTTACCCTACTTAGTAAGTGAACCTTCATTTATACAGTAAACATATTCTGCTTCTTTTGCAAATCAAACCAATAAAATAAAAAAGGAATATACAAAGTCTCCCAGATATTGCTTGATATCTGCTTTACATAAAATGTAACTGAAAATTATAGGTCGTTTTAATAAAGGTCTCCTCTCACCACATCAACCTCAACACCTATAAAGAGTCAAAAAGCAGACTTTAGATCAGAATTTTAATTTCAGTAGCTAACTGTCCAGAATTGCTTGTGCTTTGTTAATATTGGCTCTCTCAGCCACCAGAGTGGGGTACTGTCCCCGTCCTAGTCAGCTGCATATAGTTCTGTAGGCTGCCCATATATGAATTAACTAAAAGAGAGCCCAATTAAGTTTATTCAGTAGTTTAGCATAAGTACAGTACTGTGATCACCCAGCTGAGAAATAACTGATATAGAGAAGGAACACTGAAAACCTGCTAATTGTTGGAATGCATGGTCTGATTTGAGGACTCCTTTTCAGCTTATTTCTGGTGTTCGGGTAGGGGGAAGGGGGGCACAGGGGTCCCTAAAAATTGTAATATTGTTTCAGAACTATTTTTGTTTATAGGGAGGAACAAATGTTAGTGGTGACTTAATCAAATTGTCTGCAATATCATTGTTTTGTGTCTAACCCTCTAAACATGACCAAATTAATTCAACTAATGCAGAAATTTTGAGTGTCACTTGCTTATAACCGAGCTGTTTCTTTTGCATTAGAAGGTGATAAAAAGCACCTCTGGAAGTCAGAGAAGCTGAAGTCCACGGAAGAATTTCCAAACATGTTGGAAAAACTTCCTGTCTCCAGGCCTGACATACAAGTATCCCTAATGTGATTAATAGGGGTAAATTACGGCAATCCCAGTGATTCCAAACATGAGCCCAGGGTGCTCTGTAGCACCTGACAGTTATGTTCAAAAATCCCTAAATATTTTACAGCAGCCTTGGTGTGGATGTATGCTGCGGGGTGTATAAACATGTTTGAATACCAAAAAAGATTAGCTTTCACATGATTTAGATGATTTTGGGTGGATTGGGTGAAAGCCTGAATGCCTATAGGTATTTTTGGATGTGAAAAAGTATTTTTGGATGTGAAATACCTTTTACGTGTTTAAAAACCTTTTGAGTTGTTGAAGTGCCAAATCATGTAATGTGCATGGCAAAAAAAATAGTTTTCGGACGAAACAAATGAAAAGAAAAAAAATTTTCATTCATTTTGTCAAAGGAAACAAATTGTTATTTTGTTTCAGATTCGGAGGCAATAAGTCTCAGAAACCGCAAACTGAAACTGCAGAACGAGCGGGGGCCATATCGGCTGCTGGCGTGTCTTGCTCACGCGCACCGCCATCTTGCAGTGTATCTTAGTATACACCAAGATGGCGGTGCACGCATGTTCGATATATCGGTGTATACCAAGATATACTCGAAGATGGCGGCACTGATGCAGAGAACGTGCTGGCGGCCGAAATGGTCACCGCTCATTCAGCGTATGATGTCACTGTCATGTGTTCTGCCTCCAAGATGGTGGCAGGCATGTGCAGAACACTCCAGCGGCCAATATGGTCACCAGGCGTTCTGAAAATGAATTTATGTATGCCGAATATAGTCTTCTATATTCTGGCAAATAATTCATTATTTCGAATTTGGACGAACCGCTGAATCAACTGAATTTCGTT
Source organism: Nanorana parkeri (assembly GCF_000935625.1). NCBI lineage: Eukaryota > Metazoa > Chordata > Amphibia > Anura > Dicroglossidae > Nanorana > Nanorana parkeri. The sequence goes on from NW_017307711.1 coordinate 89,166, forward strand.
GATTTGCAGGTTCGTCCAGATATCCAGATATCTTCGTCCTTCTGCACTTCGGCTCAGCCGAACATGCTCGGCACCGAAGTGCAGCCAAAAGCAGCCGAGGTACGGCTGAAATCAGCCGTACTGAGCAGAAGTACTCACTTCACTTCGGCTGGGTTATTCACTCGGCTGCCTTTGGCAGCTTTGAGAATACCCCCCTAAATGTTTACTTTTTTCTTTTACCTGTTGACAGTCTACAGAAACAATAATAATAAAAAAAAACAGCGTGCAGTTCCCCCACCCGAATTTATACCGTGCCCTTTAGGTACACTTCTCTGGTAGGAATTTTACAGGAAAAAAAAAGCAAGGGGTCCCACCTAAAATCGCTTACCCTGATCTGAGCAGCAGCGTGGCAGAGCAAAAAAGGGGGAGGGACAAGCATGTGCCCCCAAGCACCTTCCCCATGCCCTCAACTTGGGGAAGGTGGTTTTCCAGGGGTGGACAAGGGCCTCTTTCTTTCACTAAGTGGGCACCTAGATCCTGCCCCCACCTTCATGAATGAGTAAGGGATAGTTGTTAGCCAAATAAACAGTAAAACTGTAAATAAACACCACACCATAATACAAAGTCTTTTATTTGAAAAAAAAAACACAACACAGTTTTTAACAATAGTCTTTTATTTTTTTTAAAAACAAAAAATTTCCATCGATGTAATTCACAGGTCAATCACGATGGACGGCAGCCGCCGACATGTCTAATCACAGCAAGCACCGGCCACAAAATGACAGCTCTGCTCCCGAATGTCAACAAGTCGTGAAGTCACGGCACTTGTTCTGCCCATTTTTTTACATTCAGTGACAGCTCTCTGTCACAGTGGCCAATGGAATGTAAACACAAAACTAATCAGACATGTCTAGTATTTAGCCCCTTAGTGACGGGAGATGTACACTGCACATCCCGCCACTAAGTGTTCAAATGACTGCTCACGTACACTGTAGGTGATCAGCTATTTGGGGCTCCGTAATGTGGTAACCGCTGAGAATCAGTGGTTACTGTTCATTAATGGATGCCTCAGTATTGAGTATTCCCTTTCAGGAATCGGGTGTCTGACAGTGAGAGCAGAGCCGCATTTACAGCTATAGCCGTCACTGACAGCTGGTATAGATCGGAAATTCCCGATGTATACCGGCTTTTCTTTTTCTAAACTTTCAGCAATAGAACATTTAGCTACATGTTTCTATTGCTGAAAGAATGCTGCAGGTTTCTGATCGTTGTTGGAACGATCAGAAAGCGATCAGAAAAACTTTGGTGACATCTGATCCTGAAATGCTGCAGGATCAGTGTCACTGAGGTAATTATTGGCTGTTCTTAAGTTTGAAGCAGACTAATAACAACCAAAAATTAATTTAATTAAATTATCAAGCAGTAATAGTGAGATTAGTTCACAATGGCAGCTTCATATATATTTAAATTAAATAAAATAAAAATGTAAACATTTTTTTAAAAATAGTGAAAGTGTAAAAGAAAATGTATGAAGTGTGAAAAAAAAAAAATAAATGTAACAAAAATAAAAATGATATATTTAAATATATTTTTATACTATCATTAATATAAAAATTAACCCATTACAATTAAAATCTGTTTTTCACCCTAAGGGGTGGTATGGAAATTCGCTTGGTTAAACACACAAATCAATGCCAAACACAAAGAATTTCCCCGTGCCTAAAAACACGTGTATTACGCTCTTTTGTGCAAGGACTGGAGGTACCTCTGTAGAGTCATGTAGAGTCAAGAAAAGGAGATGCTTTCATCGTGGAGATCCGGTGATCAAGAGAGCTTGTCTCCTGACTCCCTTTATTTTTTATATATTTAGACAGGAAGTGATGTCAGACAGGAAGTGATACAAACAGGAAGTGATAACAGATGAGCAGAACATGACTCATCCTTGCCACATGTATGCACAGCCGCCATCTTTCTAGACCCACAAACACAATCTCCCATTAACACTGGAGCGAACTTTATCCAGCACTGCTCAGTGAGCGATGCCCAATAACGTTACTATGATTCCTCTGAATTGAAGCTTATCTGCAGGGACAGAGAGAGGGGATGAGAGAGAGAGAGAGAGAGAGGGGATGAGAGAGAGAGGGGGTGAGAGAGAGAGGTGAGAGAGAGAGAGAGAGAGGGGGGGAGAGAGATAGGTGAGAGAGAGAGAGAGGGGATGAGAGAGAGAGGGGAGAGAGAGAGAGAGAGGGATGAGAGAGAGAGGGATGAGAGAGAGAGAGAGAGGATGAGTGAAAGAGAGAGGATGAGAGAGAGAAATGTGAATGCTGGAGAGAGCAGAGTAGAGTTAATTGCATTGGTGACAGCAGAGACATCTGAAAAAAAACGACAACAGATCCAGTGTTGGTAGATCCAGCCTGCTTCAGCAGAGTCAGCCCAGAAAGAGCCTCTTCCTCTTTGGACACTGGATCAGCAATGGCGGCTATCCCCTCGGGCCAGGTGTACATAATGCGTTTCCTCCGGACTGAAACCGCCTTCTGTATGCCCTGCCGATTTACCATTATAGACTTCTGAAGCCACAGCTGAGCTACATGCTTCCAGAGGGATACCCTTATACCATCTATACCATTCTTTAAGGGGTTTCATGGCCTAAACCCCAAAAACTAGACTTCATGTACTGTGCAACCGTCTGACTGTGGGGAGCCTGGCTTTCCTTCCCTTGCATGGACGGCCCATTGCCCATGGCGATTAATCAACCCTAGTCTTACCTCTGCGTCCAGGGAAACCTATGCACCTATTTAGGAGAGCGGACTACAACCATTATACCACTATTGTCCCCCAACTAGAAACCCTAACCGAAGCGATGTGTAACTCTATGGCTTGTTGTCCCAACACGTTTGGCACAGACCCACGGAGTACCACTCTTTTACACTGTAATACCTGTAATATAACTATGCCAAACGATTAGTCAACAACCACAGATCACCCCTCCGAATTATGCCTCTACCCCTCACAGTGTATGCATACACAAGCTGTGCCGCCCCAATGGTGCATAGAAGTTTATTTAGATAAGAATTATACATAGATTGTTTCCCTATACTTTTTCCTATGGACGTTTTATATATCTAGTGCCTATGCTGCCATCTAGTGGCCTTTGTGATATTGCACCTGTTTTTCTGTATGACAGTTGCTCTGTATGTAAGCCCACCCTTCGTTTTTGTTGTCAGTTTTCCTGTTTCATGGCAACAGCTAACAGCCACTTGTAATCAGGAGACAGCCACTTGTATTAAGGAGACATGTACTCTGCATAGTACGCTAGGAAAGGCATCATTTTTTGACCGCACAATACTATAACCATTCATCTGCTGTTCCTATCATCTGCTGTAATCCTGATGTTAAGAATAAACACCTCTTTTGAATGAATCGGTATTGACGAGTTCAGCTATCTGACAAGGATTGTCCGCAGTGAGTATATCTGCTTATACAGGCCAGCCATAGAGGTCTCAGCAAGGGATATATCGCTATCACAACAATCGGAGTCAGAATAGTCAAAAAATGCATAGAATTCCTACAGCCTGATGTGTATATGTGTGTGCCTAATCTGCAATCAAGCTCAGTGCCATCCGCCATCTTGTGAAAGCAAATGGTCGCACAAGCTTACATCACTTCATGTGAATGTTGAAAACTGTTTCTCTACATTGAACTGTGTTACCCCATCTGTCTAAGCTGCTGTTCGTCTTCTTAAAGAGACAGTACCATTTTTTGCAAAACTGTGAAAAATGTCTAGACAAGGCTCTGAACACTCTTTTATGGCTGAACCAACACAGATTCATCATGCCTCTGAACCCGCAGACGTACAGGGAGCAGATTCTGCAGATATTGCCGAACAGAGTGTAAGACCCAAACGTACAATAAAACCAACACAGAAACTCAGAGAAAACTATGAAGCCACTAGAGATGAGTTCTCCAGCAATCTGTCAGACCTCTGGGACAGAACTTCACACTGCATGTCAGTTTTGTCACACTTTGATCAACCAGCTGAATTAAGAGACTCTCTAGATCGCTTAACTGCTGCGTATGAACGTTACCAGTGACTGTCTGCAAAATACACCGCTTTCTTGCAGTACTCTAATACAGAGGACTCTTCAGCAGAACTGACCAGGACTGATGCACTAAACCAACAAAGAGATCTCCTAGTGCAAGTTGCCAAAGAAAGGGCAGAACTCCGCCTTGCTCAATTGCAGGAGACCAGATCTCACAGATCAACCTCAACCAAGCACACTGCACGTTCTTCTAGATCCTCTCGCTCCAGAAGCTCTACATTAAGTACAAGGTCCTGAATTCCTGCTGGATAAACCACTTTACTTCTAGATGTGGTTCTGGGATCATTAGAATCTCTGTTTATGTTGCCATTAGCTACCGCACAGTACCTCGCAATGTGCCCAATCCTTTGTTATGCGAAACAAGGCATAGCTTGCCTCCCTCCACAAAACCTTTGAGCACATGGCGACCTAACCGCAACATGGCAACATTAACATTCCTAGCATTACCAGATCCCACACCGGACTCATCTGAGGTATCCTCTGCCATTGTGTTAATACTTCCAACTACAGTTACATCGTCCATCTCCATTCCTGAGTCAGTTTCAGAATATGACCCAAAGTTCCCAGTAACATCAACTGCAGTCATTATCGCACTATGACTCTCTAACGGTTGTTTCAATGACTCTATCTGGGCCAGACAATAAGAATGCTTGGCCTTTCCACTCCCGAGTAAAGACAATTCCCTTACCGAAGCCTGTGCCTCCATTATGCTTTCAGACAACCATTCATTCTTCTTGCGCAGCTCACTATTACACTTCACAGTACGTTCATACTCAGTACTAGCTTCAGCAGCGTGCTGGACAAGAGTTCTCAATCTCCCAATTTCCAGTTTTTAATCTTCCACTTCTCCTTCCAAACATTCAGCTTCAGCCTACAAGACTCCTGATATTTATCTGCTATCCAACCAGCATACAAAGAGCATACTTTCCCTTTTGTTTGCGCCACTTTCTGGTACCGATCATGTTTGCTACCTAATACTGAACCTGCAGCCATGGATCAGTAGATCCCTGCATGGCTTGAACAATGGCCGCCGTGTTTTCCACCTTTGCTACTTCTTTAAAAATGCCTTCCATGATACAAGTATAGTAACACAACAATCTCATTAATGCTATCAAACTCTATGGCTTGTTGTCCCAATACTTTTGGCACAGAACTACAAAGCACCACCCTTTTACACTACAGTACCTGTAATAACCAGCAACTATTAACTATGCCAAACAATTCTACAATTCAGTATAACAGCCACAGACACTCAAGCATTAAGCAAAATCAATAACTCTAGGACAATTTCACTACTAAACTGCCACTAATGTTCACACAATGATAAAAGTTACAAAAAGACAAAATATCTATCCTGCACAAAAACAGACATTTGATGCAAAAACAAACAAATTGCTTTCCATAGACACCAAACTCAGCCGAAAGTGAACCAGCTTCACCTAAAACTGAATTCCTTGTTAAAACCTGCAGCACCAAACCGAATACAACAAAAACAAATTTTAATTCAGAACTGCAACAATACTACTAAAAACTTTCTAAAACTAAAACCGAATAATTATACTCGAAGTATAGAAATCACCACGAAACAAGATGGCCACTCAGCCGCATGGCTTCACACACACAAATGAAAACAAAATGGTGTCTGAAATCCAGTACAAACAAAAAGAAATACACCAATAACTGAGTTTTTAGATCATAGAAGACAAAAACTGCATCAATTTCCCTCTAAACGGATTTCCAGCCCAAAACCGAAGAGATTTCAGCTCAGCGCTGATTCTCAGCCTAAACAATAGACTAACGTTGCTTAGTTTACTATATTACAATACACTGGGCTACACATACACAGCAGCCCTCTCACCACACACGTCACAATCTGACCATACAATCTCAGCACAATCAACTCAGATCCACCACAAACTACACAACTCAAAAGTACTTACCCCGTCCTTACACAAAAAGAGCTAAAACTTTATTTTTCGTCGAGCAAAACTTTCAGACACAGCTGACAGAATGCCGATTCAAAAACAACAAACATTTCAAAAGTTGAAATACATGACCCTGATTCGGGTCTTTCCTCCTTCAGTCAGCTGTGAAGAAAAGCCTGTCGACTCCTACCGGTGACTCGCCATTTTGTTATGGAAATTCGCTTGGTTAAACGCACAAATCCACATCTAGGGGGGCGTGGCCTGAACATGGCAGTGTGAGGACGTGCTTTCCCGGAGCTCTGCACGGCCTCCTCTACCACACACATACAGCGGACTTTCTGAACCCTCTCCCCACATGTCCCACACTCACCGACCCCGGAGCGTTTCCCCTCCGTCCACGTCCCGCGGCAATCGGAGATATTTCGGCCACAGCCAGCCGTCCGGCCTGCACGATTTTTACTGTGAGTAACACAGGCCGCGTCAGCCCCTGATTCCTCCCGGCCGAACAAACAGACTGCATCAGCCCCTGACCCCGTGCGGGTGGATCGTGAGCTCTCCCCGATCCCAACCCCCAGGATACCGCAGGTTGACTCGCCCATACGTTCTGGGCTCTCAGCCACTACAGTCGCTGGCAGGGCATGTCACATGGCGGTCTATTCTCCCCCAGCTCACCACTAAACCTGACCTGGATGACATGGCTGCAAAAATAGTGCAGGCTCTGAAGTCAGAGATGCATGAACTTAAACAGCAAGTGACTCCTTAGATGGCAGAGTCACCACTGTGGAGGCCTCCACTTCTGACCTGGGGGCGCAGATGTCTGCCCTGGAATCTGCACACCTAGCATCCCAGCAGCGGTTGAGGTCCATGTTCCTGCTATAGGATGACACTGAGAACAGGAGTCGCCGCAACAATGTCAGGCTGAAGGGCATTCCTGAAGCGACCACTGGCCCTGAACTGCACTCCACTGTCTCAGCCATACTCAATATGTATATTGACAGGCCACCAGTGGAGCACCTGGAACTAGATCACGTGCAACCTTTGGTGTGCTGGTGACAATCCTTTCTAGATCTGCATTGTTCACGGGGCCGTCCGCGGTCACTACAAACACCCACCTGCTTGGCAGGTTTACTACTATTCCGGTAAGGAGTGCAGCTGGTTCTTGACTGCAACGATATATCGGCCGCCAAAAGATATCGGCCGGAAATGGCACTTTTGGCTAAATGCCAAAAGTGCAATTTTTCTGCTGATACAGCGGCGCATCTGTGCTTTCTTTCCTCCCCGCTGGGTGCTGTTCTGTGTCCCAGCGGGGAGGAGAGAAAGTGACAGCCGGTCGAGTGCTGCAGGAGGAGAGCACTGTGTTTGTGGGTTTTTTTTTTGGAAGGGCCCAAAAAAAATCTTGCACCAGGGCCCTTTGTTCCTTAGGTCCACCACTGCCTAGTTGCACCCAGGTTGCTCCTGCCACACGCTTGGTGACTACAGTCCAAGGGGTTGGGTCCAGGGCCGTGTCCCGTGCCGCACCGCCATGTGAGGGGGTAATGCATCTCCTTTCTTATCAAAGTTGTTTTGTTTGCACTGTTATTCAGATCATCCTTTTTACTCACACTGTTCTTTGACCTACCCCCACATAGGGCTACCCCGTGCACTGTGCAACGGGTTGATACATTTGTTGATCTTGCCCGTACCGGTAGAGCGGTCAGGCCGCAATCACCAACTGGTGCTTTGCTTCCAAACCTACTATTCTTCCATTCCCTGCTCCTGCTCTGCCTCTTCGCTCCACTCCTCCCTTGCTACGCTCTAAATCTCTTTTGCTTCACTCCATCTGGCTCTCTCTATCCCTACCACTTTCTTCTCACCTGGACTGCTCCCCTTACCCGCCCCTGCTATAATGTTTTTCACGTCCCTGAATGCAAAGGTGTTAAACATTCCCGAAAAGCGATCCAGACTAATGGCGGATCTGAGGAAGGCTAGATCCCAAATTGTGTTCGTTAAGGAAACGCACTTTAAAAAGGATCAGATCCCCCGGTTATGCAATAGGGATTATCCCTCAGTGTCCACCCTTATTGCTAAGGCCGTCCAATGGGCTTATACTGATCAGTACGTAGACCCCAATGGGAGGTTTCTACACCTGAAGGGAACAATTGGTGGCGTGTCAATGACCCTAGCCAATGTGTACTTCCCGAACACAGATCAGCTGGGGTTCATCCGCACTCTGGTTCAGGTCCTCCTGGAATTCACTGATGGTATTCTGGTATTTGGGGGGGACTTTAATTTCGCAATGGATGTCTCTAGGGGCACCTCCCATCTGGCCTATTCGTATTTAAAAAAATTAAAGTCTGAGCTGTATCTCCTACACCTGATGGATACTTGGAGGTTTATGCACCCCCGGGACAGGGATTATACCTTTTTCTCGCAGGTCCTCCAAACCTACTCCAGGTTAGATTATTTTTTTGTTGAACATAAGGTGTTACCTCAGGTGCGCTCGGCGACAATTGACAGCATTCTTCTATCTGACCATGCCCCCATTCATATGTCTCTATCCCTGATAGCACCTGCTTCCCCGTGCTATATGTGGCGTCTAAAACTAATTATTGCTGCAGGATATCCAAGTCACGACTGAATTGGAGGCTGAACTATCTTCCTTCTTTTCTCGCAACGTCCCCTCCTCCCCCTCACCTCTGGTCACCTGGGAGGCCCACAAGTGTGTCGTGAGAGGCATTCTCGTGAAACATGGGGCCCGTAAGAAACGCGAGGGGGCCCAGCACTTAGCTCACCTGTTTAGCCATCTCCAGTCCCTAGAATCCACACATAAATGATCACTGGCCCTTGCAGCTCAGACTGAGCTACGGGCAATCAGAGTGGAAATAAATGAACTGCTGTTCGCTAAAGTCAAAAGACGCATGCTGAATGGTAGAAGAATGTTCTACGAGTTTTCTAACAAGCCCGGGAGCATGCTAGCGAGAGCCCTGAGGGGTGCTCGAGGTAAGACCTTTATCTCTCAAATTGTGACATGCACCGGACAGACAGTGACATCATCTGCAGAGATAGCGGAAGAATTTAGGGCCTTCTATGCAAGTCTCCATAACTTGCATCCTCCGGAGGCGGGAGAGGCTCATACCATTCCCACCCCCGCAGACCGATCCTATGTTAGTGGCCCTGATATGCCTGTTCTGTCCCCCGAGGACAGGGAAGTGATGGAGGCCCCTATTTCCCCACTGGAGCTCGCGATTAATGTCACTAAACCAGGAAAGGCCCCGGACCCCGACGGCTTCACGGCCGCTTATTACAAGCTATTTCATTCCCAACTCTCTACTCACTTCCTCACAATGTATAACTCCATCTTACAGGACTCCCCAATCCCTAGGGACATGTTATGAGCATGGATCACCCTTATACCTAAGGGGGACCGTGACCCCATGATCTGTGGCAACTACTGCCCGATTGTGTTGCTGAACGTAGACTTGAAAATTTTCTCTAAAATCATAGCTAACAGGTTGCTCCCCTTTATGCCCCAGCTTATCCATAAGGACCAAGTAGGCTTTATCCCGGCTAGGGAAGCGAGGGACAACACTTCCAGGGTCCTAAATGTTATTCACCTAGCTAACTCACGCAAGGCACCTTTAGTACTGCTTTCCACAGATGCTGAGAAAGCATTTGACAGAGTCCGTTGGGGATTTATGCAAGCAGTTCTGCAACATATTGGTGTGGGTACCAATATGCTTAAGTGGATATCTGCCCTCTATTCGGTACCATCTGCTGCCGTAAGAGTGAATAAAACTAGATCAAAAGATTTCTTACTATCTAATGGCACCCGATAGGGTTGCCCTCTCTCGCCTTTTATCTTCGCTCTTATTCTGGAACCGTTCTTGGGCACGGTATGGAAATCACCCAATATACCGGGCTTTTGCACACCGGTAGGGGAACAAAAAGTAGCCGCATACGCGGACGATTTAATCTTTTTCCTTACAGACTCAATATGCTCCACCCCTCACCTCCTCTGGGCTTTCTGACTTTTAAGTGAATATCTCGAAATCCTCAGCTTTAAATATTACTCTGCCGACCCAGGTACTTTCACGTCTTAGAGCAGACTTTCCATTTACGTGGGTCCACGATCATCTCAAATACTTGGGGACCAAAATCACTGCAGACGTTCACGACCTATACGCGGCCAACTTTGTCCCATTGCTTACAGAACTCTTCGCGGATCTCAAACAATGGTCGTCACTCACCATCTCGTGGTTTGGTAGATGTGCAGCCATTAAGATGAATGTTTTGCCCTGGGTTTTGTACTTGTTTCAAGCCCTAACTATCTTTCTACCACCCAGATTCTTTCAGCACCTCCTGAGGGCGGTAATGTCCTTTGTTTGGGCTGGATCTCATCCGAGACTGAGTAGGAAAACCCTAAGCCTTCCACGGGGCAGGGGAGGGGTGGGACTGCCTGACTTCCACTCTTACTATAAAGCGGTCCACCTTAACAGGATACTGGACTAGCACGTCCACCGCGATAACAAGATATGGGTCTCACTCGAAAGGGCCACACACCGGCTCCCTATAGAAGGGCGTCCGTGGCTTTCCTCCACCCTACCATCCACAGTTCTGGAACATCAGTTGATTGCCACCACCATTCGCTCTGCACGCACAGTACTGCGCAACATTCCGCTGGCCCCTGCTCCCTCGCCACTGACCCCTGTCATAGGAGATCCTGACTTCACCCCAGGTGCGGAAAATGCTCGACTCGAACGCCTGGTCACTGCGGACAAATATAGAGTAAGGGACTTCCGAGCTAACTCAGACTGGCTGACTAATCTAGCCCTACAACACTTAACTGACACCCCGCTCGACCCCTTTTAGCGCAATGCAGCTTCGGCACTTTCTTAGGGCAATCCCACACCCCCAGGAGCTGGACAGACCCCTCACAACATACGGAGAGCTATGTACAGGCTCCCTACCATCACGACATGCCATTTCTACCATTTCTACCATTTATAACTTGATAAACACTCCTCCTGCTGATGCGGTCCCGTACTTTGTAAAAAGGTGGGAGGAAGAATTAGGGATGATCTTCACGGAACAACAGACCCACACCATCCTCACCATGTCACTCAAATCCTCTATGGCCAGCAAAGTGCAGGAACTCGGCTACAAAATATTGTCCCGTTGGTACAGGGTTTCTTGGCTCTTGCATAACATGAGACCCGTCATATCAGACAGGTGCTGGCGCTGTAACTCAGCTGTGGGCACAATGTTACATACATTTTGGTCCTGCAGAGCGTTGAGGCCCTCCTGGAATCAGGTGCTGTCCGTTATCCAAGAACTGACCATGGTAGATCTGACACTCTTACACATGTCAGTGGCCCCACTTACCAGGCACTCGCTCAAACGCCACTTGTTGGATGCAGCCAGAGCATCTATCCCTCTGATGTGGAAGCAACCTCATCAACGTAATTGTGTGATATGTCTTTTTGTATTACTACATGCAATACGTGTATATTGTACTTGTTCAGATAATAAACAAATTTTTAAAAAACCACACAAATCCATGCCAAACACAAAAAAATTCCCCGTGCTTAAAAGCACGTGTATTATGCTCTTTTGTGCAAGGACCGGAGGTACCTCTGTAGAGTCATGTAGAGTCAAGAAAAGGAGATGCTTTCATCGTGGAGATCCGGTGATCAAGAGAGCTTGTCTCCTGACTCCCTTTATTGTTATATATTTAGACAGGAAGTGATACAAACAGGAAGTGATGTCTCAAACAGGAAGTGATGTCTCAAACAAGAAGTGATAACAGATGAGCAGAACATGACTCATCCTTGCCACATGTATGCACAGCCGCCATCTTTGCAGACCCACAAACACAATCTCCCATTAACACTGGAGCAAACTTTATCCAGCACTGCTCAGCAAGCAATGCCCAATAACGTTACTATGATTCCTATGAATGGAAGCTTATCTGCAGGGACAATGCCATACTATCTCCAGCGTGCTGATCAGACGCATCAGAAATACGAACGCACGTTCCCTTCATAAAGGCAGATATGTATCTTAAAAAAAACTATGTCCTCAAAGCAAGTTGTATACACGCCAAGCCAATAAATCCGCATTTTGCACAGGGGCCCTAGCTGGCGTGGATCTACTTCCAACACTCCGATCGTTACGCAGCTCTCCTGTCCGGAGACGCGCGTGCACTCACTCCCCTGGCCACCTCCATCCCCCAGTAGTCGCCTTACATGGGGGGGCTTGGTGAAGGATACCTCACCATCTCCCAACAGCAGACCAGGAGGATTTCTCTCCTCGCGGGGTGGGGGGGGGCAGCGGGCCAGGTACCCCTCTCTTCCTTATCTCCTCTTCTACAACTATAATCTTGTTTCCAAAAGGAAACAAGATAATTCCTCCCTTTTCTGTCCTTTCTCCCTCCTCTTGTATATTTCCTATAAAGATGATGAAAAGATCCGAAGAATCGATTCAGCAATTTTGCTGTTCACAGGAACTCACTTTTACTTTACATACACGATACGGCCGCGTGACATACCCTACTATACAATCCTGTTGTTATTATCACGGTCACCTGTCAAATGGGGTGTCAGGGCCGCATCTTGATTTACAAACTCTATGTGGATTCCATAGCTCTTGGAATACTCCAAGAACACAAACAGTGTAATTGTGTGATATGTATTTTTGTATTACTATATGCAATACGTGTATATTGTACTTGTTCAGTTAATAAACACATTTTTTTTAAAAAATGCACAAATCCATGCCAAACACAAAGAATTTCCCTGTGCTTAAAAGCACGTGTATTACGCTCTTTTGTGCAAGGACCGGAGGTATCTCTGTAGAGTCATGTAGAGTCAGGAAAAGGAGATACTTTCATCATGGAGATCCGGTGATCAAGAGAGCTTGTCTCCTGACTCCCTTTATTTTTATATATGTCAGACAGGAAGTGATAAAAACAGCAAGTGATGTTTCAAACAGGAAGTGATGTCTCAAACAGGAAGTGATGTCTCAAACAGGAAGTGATGTATCAAACATGAAGTGATGTATCAAACAGAAGTGATAACAGATGAGCATAACATGACTCATCCTTGCCACATGTATGCACAGCCGCCATCTTTCCAGACCCACAAACACAATCTCCCATTAACACTGGAGCGAACTTTATCCAGCACTGCTCAGTGAGCAATGCCCAATAACATTACTATGATTCCTATGAATGGAAGCTTATCTGCAGGGACAATGCCATACCATCTCCAGCGTACTGATCAGACGCATCAGAAATACGAACGCACTTTCCTTTCATAAAGGCAGATATGTATCTTAAATAATACTATGTCCTCAAAGCAAGTTGTATACACGCCAAGCCAATAAATCCTCATTTTGCGCAGGGGCCCTAGCTGGCGTCCACACACTCCCTCCGCCACGCATAAGATATCTACTCCAATGGTTTACATAATGGTTAAACTGGGTCACGCTCCAATCGAGCGTGATGCAGAAATCCAGACACTGAGAGACATGATGACAATATTAAAATATACTAAAAACACATCCTGGTAAAATTTCCTCCTCATGAAAGCGATGTTCAGAGTATGCCGCTGTCACTAAGTTTGACATAGTGACAGTGACATTGTATGCCAGTAGAGAAGTACAGAAACATTTCTAAAATCCTAGGAATGTGAGGTATTTCCAAATGAAGGACAAATAGTATATTACTGACATGGAAGAATCACACAGCAAAAATGTCAAAAGTGTGTCATTCATTTACGAACAGAAACTAAAAACAAGCTTCTACCCCTTTAGTAAATCAACTCTTTTTGCTCTCTTTCATCATCCTCACATCTGCCACATTAATTAGTGTTTACTTCAGCTACTGACACTATTTATGGTCACTTTCCACTCAGTGCCATAGTGCATTTGCTAATTGCTAATAATCACTAAAAAGTGGACATGTGCACAGCATAAAAATTAATTTCGGATGACACGAATGAAAAATAAGAACATTTTCATTTGTTTAGTTTGACAAAACAAATAATTATGCTATTTCGGATTCGGAGGCAACGGACCTCCGAATCCAAAATCGCACAGTTGAACAGCAGAACACGGCGGCCATATCTGCCGCGGCACATTCTGCGCATACAGGCTGCTATCTTGGAGGCGGTGCACATGACGTCACATGCGGTGTCGGGTGACGTCATACTTATGTATGGGCGCCACTATCTTGGTATATTGAAGATGGCGGTGCACATGTGCAGAACGCACCAGTGGCCAGTATGGCCACCACGCGTTCTGTCAAGATATCAATATATGCCTGAATATAGTTTTTCATATATTCGGGCATTTAATAATTCATTATTTCGGATTGGGACGAACCGCCGAATCAATGGAATTTAAATCCGAATGCACATGTCTAGTAAAAATCTTTAACTAAACTTTTGAACTTGTATTTAGTTCCGCCTCAGTGTTTCAGGGTTGGTGATATGACCATCCTTATAAAACACACAGATATTAATTGGCAAGATCAGTTTTACTGTTTTTTTCATAAACAGGGATAAGAGCTAAGAATCAACACAAAGTTATAGGCCAGAATAAAGAGATTCAGCTTGGCCAATTGCCTTAAACAACAGAAACAACAAAAATATTTCTGAGACAAGCTGGTTTCAGCATTTGCTCTCAGTGTATCAAACTAAAACTATGATCTAACAATTTGGAGCCATTTTACAACGATTTTACAGGCTGGTTATTTTACCTATTGTTTAAATCTTAGATCACTATGTAAGTTATATATTTTTAGGGCTGAGACCATGGGTGATAGTAGCTGCAGGTGTCAAGGAAACATGAGCAACGCACACCTACCCCCATCTGTAATATTTATTTTTTGTCTTTTATCAGATATCTCCCTCAGTGCGAAACTCCATGAGTTTACATTTGGGGTGAAAAGGCTGCCTTTTTTTCCATATGACTTAATCTCACAGAGATTAATATGATGGAAAAATAGAATCCTTAGCAGTAAAAAGTTTATAACTGCTGACATGCAAGTGGATAACCAAAGTAAACTAAGGCATGGAATCAGACACAACCAGAGGAGGTGAGCAAAATTCACATATTCTGTACACACAAACGTAATTTGTTCACTTATGCAATAGCAAAAATTCTAATGACTAGAGATAAATAAGTATGAGAAAGACTCTCTGTTGGCAACTCAGCTGAGCAAACCCCATTATAACCTATACCAAGTTAATATTTGCTTCACCCAGTTTAATGTTTTAGAACAATAGTGGCCATTTTGCCCCCCTGAGGGACTTGAAAATCCTGATCCATGTGACAATAGCAAATTTAAAAGAATGTTGTATACAGGCCCTATACTGACCAGCAATAATCTAGTACAATCCATCCTAATTAGGGTGGGCACAGGAGATACCCATTTTATTTATTATGTTCAGAACTAAAAACATATTTTAAATAGTTTATTTTAATTGTAATCATGTGTACTCATGCTCATGTTCACATAATCATGTGCATAATCAAGTATATATAAATACTTTATATTTACCTATTTCTAGCTATCAGGTGGAACTCTGATCTTCTTTTCAAATGTCTATTAGACCCCTAATTTCACTTTATTAAAAAACAATCAAGCACAAATTGTGTTTTTTTTAGCTGCTTCCCTGGTCACAGAGGTGGGGAATGACAATGCTGAAACTGGAAGGGATAAAAAGCTCATAGGGGGCCTATTCACTAAGTTGCCGTAGGCAGCCGAGTGACTAACCGACCCGGAGCGAAGTGAGCCGAACGCTGTTCGGCTATTCACTTCAGGCTGGTACGGCTGATTCCAGCCGTATATCGGCTGAAATCAGCTGTACATCGGGTGGCTTCGGCTCAGCATGTTCGGCCGACCCGAAGTGCAGAAGGAGTTCGACTCCATCTGGATCGGCTAAGCTAAACCTCTGGCAGGCTACTCGCTGCTGTTCGGCCTATTCTCATAGATGCCAAACAGCAGTGAATAGCTGAATGCCGCCATGGTTCCACCTCTGTGGTACCGAGCAGAATAGAAAAACAGTTAAAAAAGTAGTAAAAAATTAAATAGAAAATGATTGGGCGGAGCTAGCAGTGACAGCTAGCTCCGCTCAACTGTTTTCTATTGGCTGCCGTCAGAATAAAAAATAAAATAAAAAAATCACCATAGGAATGCATAGCTAGATTCCTATTGGCTATTTCCCTTTGCAATAGCCAATAGCAAACTAGCTATTGCACCCGCCCTCTGCTGTCAATCACTAGACGGGACCTGATGGAGAACTTGAGGTTCCCTCTGCTGATTGACAGCAGCAGTGGGCGGGTGCAATAGCTAGTTTGCTATTGGCTATTGCAAATTGAAATAGCCAATAGGAATCTAGCTATGAATTCCTATGGTGATTTTTTTATTTTTATTCTGACGGCAGCCAACGGCTCCGATGTTAGAAGAAAAAAAAACAGAGCAGTGAAAGTGTTTCTCTCCTGGGCGGCCGGGAGCCGCTATCTAATAGCGGGAGACTCCCGGAGCGCCCGGGAGAGTTGGGCTGTCTGGAGATCAGTGTCCCTGGTTACCCGATAACCAGGGATGCTGATCTGTCTGTGCAAGTGGCCAGAGCCAGCCGAGAGATGTCAGAAGCAGGCTGTCGGCTGGCCAAATTCAAAAAGTGTCAACTAGAACTTGTGCAGCAAGTGTTCTGCAAGTCTACAACTTGCCAGGAATGTGTGCAGCAAGTTAACAAGAATTACAATTTAACCCTGCCACAAGTTTGTGGCAAGTTATCCTTGCTATCTTAGATATGCCTTCGGCTCAACTGAGCCGCTCGGCCGACTTCGGGAGCTGTAGGGCTATAGTGAATAGCCCGTACAGCAGCCTTTCGGTTCTACTGAACCGAAGGGGTCCTGGGGCCGAAGCTAGCCTTCGGCAGCTTAGCGAATAGACCCCATAGGTTTCAGGCTTCATTCACTGCAAGGCCAATTAGCAAATGGACGCTCTCTGATTGACCTCCTATCATCGCTGACACCTACCATAGCCTTCTGCAGGCTGTAGAAGTTATCAAGTGGCTTTACAGCTGCCTGAATTACTTCTAGTAAAAAGCTGACAGCCATCAGACAGAATGTAAACAACCTCTTACTACTATAGCAACCAGGAGTCTGGGAAACAAAGAAAAAAACAGAGCACCTCCATAGTGTAAAAACAAAATTTATTGGTGCAACACACAACTTGAATTGTACTTACAAAAAGTCGGTAGTTAAAAGCATGTAAGGATCGACGGAACTCGAAATAGCTAGCAGCGGGGGTCTGAAAGGATGTATAACATCAGCGTCCTCTGCCTCTGTGAGTTTAAAAGGTTTATGCATTTCTGGGGCACGCCCCCTTCATCAGAACCTAGGGAAACTCTCCTATATCCTGCTCTTAAAAGTCTAATCACAGACGTTTATCAAAAAAGATCACATGGAGATATTATGCCAATCATCGGTATTTCAGATTTTTGCTAACACTCGTCTGACGGTCAGCCAGATAATGTTAGATTGGATAATTGGCATGATTGGTGTTATAATTAGTTGTCTAAAGAAACTATAACAAAAAACCACATATACAGGAGTAAAGGTCAGAGGGAGAGATGTCACTCTCCTCTGGATCTTTAGTGAAAGCCGCTCTAGGGGTCGCAAGCCGGTGTGGTGGCACACAGGCAGGTGAGCGTTTTGTAAACAATTATAGAAACTGTTGCCACATTAGTTCCACAGGATTATATACAAAACATTGGAGGTGACATTAAAAAAAGTCCTCTATACTATGTGAATGGCAACAACTCACATCAATGTACTGAACGTATAAATGAATACAGATCAGTTGTAGAGCTTCCATAAGAGTAACCTCTATCTAAATATATGGATACAAACAAAATCTTAGTGGGGAAACATAATAGCAAGATGATACTATTATTACAAGAAAAATCACATAGTGCTGATACAATTGATGGTAACAATACAATGATATGTCTCATAAAAATACCAACTTAGTTATATAGCTTGTTAATCAGTGTCTAGAATGGAAGTTCACCAAAAAGAGAATAATATTTTAAACCACAATTATGATACGCAAATAATATACATATTCATAAAAGATGAAAGAGTATAAAAGTGTGAATGGAATAATTTGAATGTAAAGATTTTTTATATAAACATTTTTTTTAAAGTTTAAAAAACCTAAAAATATTCCATTTAAAAATATTC
This sequence comes from Nanorana parkeri, assembly GCF_000935625.1. Lineage (NCBI taxonomy): Eukaryota > Metazoa > Chordata > Amphibia > Anura > Dicroglossidae > Nanorana > Nanorana parkeri. The sequence goes on from NW_017307711.1 coordinate 107,404, forward strand.
AATTAAAGAAATCGACCCCAACTGGTCTAAAGCCACTAATGGATACATGAAGTCAGATAAGCAGCATGTCTAAAATGGTCCATGTGTAACCTTACCCACAAATGATGTTAGAAAAGTATTATGGTGATTTTTGGGACGTGCAATGGTTAGATTTTATTTTAATATAACAGGTGGTCAAACTATTCGAATAAATAAAGGTATATATTTATGAAAAATATTTTTTAAAATATTTAGTAAAAATTGGTGAATATGAATATGTGAAAATCATTATCACAGAGCCGATGCCAGTTCCAACCCCTCATTTAGTCCCATTGGGAAAAGGCTGTTTAACGAATAGATCCAAAATGCCTCCCTTCGACATAACTTTTTGAATCTATTCCCCTCATACAATGAGGAAATCAATTCAATACCAAAGACCTTCAGGCCTTCTGGACTGTGGTTATGAAAATTTAGAAAATGTACAGGTAATGAATGGTCTTCAACTTTTTTAATAATGTTCCTTTTGTGCTTTTAATTTTTTTATGTCATTTTTATTTTTTGTTTATTTTTTTGCACTTAACTTTATTGCTATCACATAGGGGGCTAGGAATCATAAAAGCATAGAGGCTTTGGCTGCTAGGATTCGGGCCGTGCCAGACATATCGGGGCTCACTCTGGGTTCTCAGGAATTCAAACTGGCATTATTTACTGATGACGTGATCCTCACGCTCACAAACCCGGGGGGATCGCTGCAACACTTGCATCGTGAGCTTCAGCTTTTTTCGGGTCTGTCTGGTTACAAGTTGAACCTGAGTAAGACGGAAGCTTTGCCCTTAAATCTTTCCCCCACTGACTTGACTTTACTCCAATCAGCATACCACTATAGGTGGACGAATGAAAAACTGAAATATCTAGGAATTCACTTGACCCCAAAATCCACATGTTATATAATGTCAACTATAAACCACTATTTGTTACCCTGCGATCTCTCCTACATAAATGGTGCCCATATAACCTCTCACTCACTGGGAAAATAGCAGCCGTTAAAATGACCTTGCTCACGAAATTGCTTTATTATTTTAACACATTGCCAATTCCCATACCAACACCCAATATTTCCCACTATTTTGCCACTGCACAACTGCGGGCTGTACCTTTCTGGAGTGCCATGTCCCTCACGCGGTGTGGGTTGAGATCGAGTCTCTGTGGCTTGCGCCAACTCACTTTAACTCCCTCCTTTGGGCGCTGCCGCCACCTCTCCCATCCTCTTCCCTCCTGACGTCCATGCTATGTACCAGAAGTACCTGGCTTAAATTTAGATTTGCGTTTCATTTATCAACTCCACGGTCGTCCATGGCCTCTTTTCTCTATACCCCATCTCTCCCAGCTAGCCTGGAGAAGAGATGGGCATTGCCCTGGGCGGAAAAACATCTCTTCCGATACAGAGATATCATTGATCATAGATCGGGAGTCCTACAGCCCTTCTCATTCCTGCAAGAGAAACACCAACTTACCTCCAACACCCTCTTTGCGTACCTCCAGGTTAAACACTATGCCCAGTCCATAGCCAAGTCCCAGGCATTCCCGCAATGTACCCCATTTGAATTACTGTGTGCAGGACCGTCTTCCTCCAGGGGCTTGATCTCAGCTATATATGGAATACTGGGTGAGGACAAACCGGTTGAATTTACGAGGTACAATCATACATGCGGCGGTGGGAGGAGCTGCTGGGAGTGTCCATCTCACAGGAGCAGTGGGAGAGTATTTGAAGAGCGGCGTCTGCACCCTCCATCTGCCCTACCTACAAGGAAAGTCAGTATAAAGTATTATACCATTGGTACCACACTCCTGAGTTTCTCCATAATATCTACCCGGAGGTCTCCTCCCTCTGCTGGTGTTGCAAGTCTCAAACCGGTTCCCTATTGCATATCTTTTGGCAGTGTAGTCGGATCAGGCCCTTCAGGAGGAATGTACAGGATGTACCGGAGAACCTTCTCCAACGTAGGATCCCAAAGGATCCACTGCACTACCTGCTGGGCCATCCCCTCATCGGGGTCCATAAATATGATAAAAAACTGTCATCCCATGTGCTGATGGTGGCACGGTGTCTCATTGCCCTTCAGACCTAGATCTGTATACCAGAATCAAAGATGTCCAAAAACTAGAATATTTGACTGCTAGACTAAATAACACCTGGAAGCTGCACAATAAGGTATGGGAGGTCTGGGATGCATTGGAGCTGACGGGTGGCAGAGGCTGAGGGGGATCGGGGGATGTCGACCGAGGTGGATGGAGACGCGAGATGAAGCCGGTACCTAACTTTTACTACCTTCTACTTCACTTATTGCCTCTTTTTCCTGTTCTATGTCTTTTCTTTACCAGGGTACTGTCCTGGTCACAGCTTTTTGTTTGTTCTCTAGGCCAGCGTGCCTGGTTCATGCGTAGCACCAGATCAAGCTCTTTTCAGTATTAAAATATTGCACTCTACCTCTAACCCGTTATACTGCTGACAATAGGTAAGGTGCGGGAAATGGATGTATACCTACGATTTATTTTTATTTTTTTCTTTGCATGAGCGGTACTGCCTGCTAGCCATGGTACTTACATTTCAAGAGGGTTGCATGTATTTCCTCTTGTTAGGGGCCCGACACTGCAGTGGGTTTAACTGTGCACTGTTGATTGCTATATAATGTATACTTGGTTTTGGTCCGCATGACCTCTTACTCATTGTTCCATGACTTTGGTCATTTCTGTACTGTCTGTTTATAAAACTCAATAAAAAATTGTCAATTTAAAGGAAAAAAAAAAGATACGAGCCTGAAAATTCAGGCATACCTGATAACATCTTAACTAGAGTTAACTAGAGCATGAGATTTGCAGGGATTTCTTATTCATGGGGAAACAATCTTAGCACCAGCAGAATGAGAGTGGTTGTCCTCGGGGCAGGTTAGCTGAGCAGTTAACTCTTACACTCACATTCCATAGCTGCCACCATGTGCTGTAACTGGAATACTCACTGTTTCATAGCATCTGCTGTTGCAATTTGGACCTTAAAAATATGTCTGTATCACTCCCTGCCACACCAGACAGGAATGTAGCAGAGTTTTACACTACAGCAGCACTTCACACAGTTCACAAAGCTCTTAATTTCTAATTAGAGCATTCAGAGATTCATTTTATTGATTTCTAAATATTTTGATAATATTATGATGTTTTAATGATAGAAAAAGAAAAACGGTGCAGGAAATGTTAACAGAAAGAATATTGCAAAACAGGCATAAGCAACCAATTAAAACATTAAAAACGTAGAGTCTGCTTGGTCCTTGGTTCAGTACAGAGTTTGAATCACTTGCAAAGTAAGTCCAACCTGATGAGTAAAAACCACTGACCCTCCTAACATGGCTAACAGTATTTCTGGTCATCTTGATGGTAAAAGCAAGAGCCCAAAGCTGCCAATGTAAAATTTTTCTTCACTCTTCAGAGGGTGTTTCCGATCTAATTTCCCCCAATCAGAGGGATTGAGGGTGTGTTGAAGACAGGCTGGAGTACTTTATTATGCCCAGTGGTCAGATTCTTACTGCCACCTATTCAGGTACATCTTTTTTTCCATTTGAAAAAGTTTGACAATCTGTAAAACAGCATATTATTTAGCAGAATTAAATTATAAGTTGCTAAATACCAAATATGATATAGATCTTAGGCATATTTCTCCTATGAAGTCTAATGTGTGTTACTGGCTTTCTGAACCTTGTAAGTTACTTTGGTGTCTAACAGGTTGGAATCTTCTTATCAATTAGTGTAACCACTCATAAGGTAACTCCATTACTGCAGAAGATATGGAATATGGATAACAGATTTAAAAAAAATTGGGATTCACGAAAGTTCAGTGTTTGTTTAAAAAACACAGATGTGTATTTCTCTCTTCACTGTTTATGACTGTTTACAACAGGACCATTTATGAGCTTGTGCCTCCTCAGGAGTTCTTTACAGAGCCTAGCTAGTGGGGGTTAATACTATCTCTGCTTTTAGTCAAATGTGTCTTAAGCTTGGCTGTGTTTTGCCAAATGTGTCTTCCATGAAGACACATTTGCACAGATGTGAGACTTAAATCTGACCGCTTGTGTTACTGACTTTCAAATTCTGGGGAAAATTAGATGACACGGTGTTCAGTACTACTTCTCTAAATCTATCCACACAGTTTAGGGTCCATCAGACCACACTAGTGTCATATCTCACCACTTTTGGAGGATGCACGGTAAGGATTGCAGGTTCCTTTCTAACGCAACCAACTTCTGGCTAGTGCCTCCTTCAAGTCCTGAAAGACCCCCTCACACTCTGGCATTTAGCTTAGGCAGTTTCTTCTTGGTTAGGGCAGCCTTACCAAGAAGCCTTTGCAAAGATGAGTACAAATTTCCTATATTAGCCAGCTGTCCCCAAGAATGACATGACCTGCTTTTTGGTTTGAGGGGTAGGTCAGATCACGGTGGCCTCAGCCTTCACTGTCTCAGGACACCTCCTTCTAAGTGGTGTACCAAGTGCTGTATTTTTGTCTCCCGCTCTCATATCATCAAATGCTACCTAATGCTTACTGGGTTTAACTGTCAAATTTGCCAGTGACAGTTTGTGGACAGACCCCTCTAAAAAGGGTAATTTAATGAGCACGGATCTCCAGGAGTAAAACAATCCCGTTTTTTGTATCCTGTATGCCTCTGACCCCTGGGTCAATTTTTTCCAGTTTTCTCCGGTTGAGATCGCTCAGACACCCCACACATATTTATAATGACAGACCCCTCTAAAAAGGGTAATTTAATGAGCACGGATCTCCAGGAGTAAAACAATCCCGTTTTTTTGTATACAGTTTGTGCATTACTAGTGGCAAGTATGCAAGGTGTTGTTCCAGATAGGGCTGAACAATGGAATATCATCCACATAGGCAACTGTGGTTACTCCCAGGATTTCGAGTAGGTCATTCATGACCCTCTGAAAGGTAGCTTTATCACCCCATTCAGATTATTTGAGTTCACAGTAATGCAATTTGGAATGAAGAACCAGGTAGGTTCTTTATCCCAAATTAAATTACTGTGAACTCAAATAATCTGAATGGGTTGATAAAGGTTGATTATCCCGAGCCTCTGCCACTAGAGAATATGCCAGTACCCTCTGCTCAGGTCCATGATTATTAGATAGCAGATGGCCACCAGCTTAACCAGCAACTCGTCAAGCCTGGGCATGAGGAGGTCATTAGCAGTAGTGTTGGCATTCATCTTCCTAAAGTCCATGGAGAACCTGGTTGTCTGATCCTTTTTTGGGGAACAGAAGTACTGGTGGTACCTGCCTTTACCTCCAGTGGGATGCAGTAGATAGGATGCTTGACAGAGGTTTCTTTCCCTGTGTCCACCTTGTGAACTGAGAGGAGCATCCTCCCTGGTTTCCCTGTGAACTAGACATCCTGTGTGGAAGAGAGGTCTGATCCCAACTCCCGAGTGTCAGCTAGCAAGTTTCACATTGGGTCTGCATCTTCCTGTTTAGATCATCTGCAAAGTGACATTACATGTACTGTTCTTTCATGGTGCATTTTCAGCCTGTTTACACAGAAAGCTTTCTGTTTTCTACTTCCTTCTCCCAAATTTACCAAATAAGTGACATAATTCAGTCACCATGTGATTAGATATGGCCCCTCCCATGATTCCTATATTTTGTTCTGCCACATAGGGAATAGAATTTTTACCTTCTGATCACACTCTAGCATTGTGGTTGTGCCAGCATTTTGCTTGGCCTAAGCCTGTTTCCTGTTTCGCGTTCTCCTGTACCATCCAAATTAGCATCTCCATTTTATGCCAGAACCTCAGAACATAATCCACCGGTGAATCCTCAGGGCCACCAATCTTGTCCTTCCATCAAGTCAGATACAAACTGCGGACCCTGATTATTAAGACACTCCTCAAGGAATCCCACTCTATGTTTAGCCTCAGCTGCTGTTCATTCATCATGGGATAGCTGGCTGGAACACCTTTGACACCAGTTTTGCATACTGAAGTCAGTGGAGGGAGAGAAATTAAAAGTTAACTGGGCCAATGGAAAGCTGTACAGGGTGGATCTGCAAACTGAACGTAGTAAGGTAGAAGCGGTCAAAAGGCAGCTCATTGTACCTGACAAATTTAGAGGACCCTTGATAAGGTGGCACTTAAAATTTCCCTAGCAGGTCCCTTGTGAATCATGAAGACCAAGGCCCCACTGATGCAGAATTTTTCCTGGCCTAGCATACTTACAGACATAGATAACTACTGTTGGTCTTGTGCTACCTGCCAGCAAGTTGGCAAGGCAAGAGATGTTCACAGGTTCATAGCAATCTTTGCAAGTAATTGACAAACCTTATAAGAGAGTGGTGGTGAATATCATTGGACCACTAGTCATTCCCAGCAGTCAGGGCTGACCTTTGGCATTTAGGCGCACTGCACGAGAATGTTTTACAGTGCCCCTTAGTGTCCACACCCCTCATTAACCACACCCCTCAGTGGCCACACCCATTTCTCCAATACCCGCACCATTTAAAGCCTATTCATTTGTTAAATCCCAAAGAAACAGATTAAAAAGTATGATAAAAATAAAACTTTTATTCAAAGGTATTAAACTTGTAAGCACAATATAAGTATTCTTATTAAATAAAACAACATGATGCAAACAAATGGTAAACAATTGTCAAACTAACATATAATCCATAAAAATAAAGTGTCAGGATGTCATGCAGACCCTTTTTTCAAGTAAATGCATCTTGAAAAGTAAAAACAAAAAACAGAACACAACCAACTACATGTTAAATAGTCCATACAGTTTACTAAAACAAAGTGCATGGTGCACACTGTTGCACCTGTATAATATGTGTGTGCGGGGGGGGGGGGGGGGG
>NW_017307711.1:114971-135488 GCF_000935625.1 Nanorana parkeri
ATTATTATTATTTTATTTATTTGTTACTGTTGGGTGGCTTTGGTAAAATATCAGACCTTTGACATTTCCCTTTTGAAATAGAAAAAGAAATTGAGGACACAGAGTCCTCAATCTCTTTATCTGCAGCCTAAGCACTGAATAAATGGAAAGCACTCAGAACAAAGACTTCCTATTCATTTACAAACTGCAGATAGTAAATATTTACTATATACCAGTTATGAATGGATAGACACCTCTGAATGAACCAACTCATGAATGAAAAGGAAGTGATGTTAAGCACTTCCTGTTCATTCATAACTGGGGACACGTAGTTCTATGTGTCCCCAGTTGTTTACAAACATCGAAGTGATCAGCGATCACTCCAGTGTTTGTGCTGCACAGAGGATCAGTAAATATTACACATATTTACCGATCCTCTGCTCGGCCATCCTGAAAGTGACAGGAGCCGCTCAGCCATGCACAGAGCCGCTTGGCCATCCTGGTGGCTCTGCAATCTTCTCCCTGCTCATCCATCCTGATTACAATGCTCCCTCCTCTGCCACCCTGCTGGCTTCAGTGCTCCATTTCTCCTTGGATCTGAGGAGAAGCTGCAGGCTTTGCCGACCCTCTACTCCCTGCCACCCTGAGGCCATGGCCTCGGTGGCCTTGCCTGCAGCCCTGCCTGCAGTTTGAGTCATAGCGAGCTGTGTTGGCTGCCTGGTGCCCATGTTGCAATGGTGCCCTGTGCGGCTACACAGCTCACACACCCCAAAGGCCGGCCCTGCCAGCATTTCAGGTAAATTCAGTTCAGTAAATTCAGTTCAGTCCACGTCTTGACAGTAGTGGACTATGCCACCCCAGGGACTGCCCAGAGCTGCCAATGCAACAACGTTTCTTAACCCTGGAGAGGGTTTTCCAGGTGTAATTTTCTCCCAATCAAAGGGTTTAAGGGGTGTGTTAGAGATGTGCTGGAGTATTTCATTTTATGTCCAGTGGACAAACCCTTACTGCCAACTATCCTGGGCACAACAATATTTCCAAATAACAACATTTCCCAATTCGACAACTAGCATATTATTTAGCAGAGGGAAATTACAATTTGTTACCAAATATATAGATCTTATGCATGTTTCTCTTAGGAGGTCTAATGTGTCTTGTTAGCCTTTTGGACCTACATTTGGCCTAATTGGTGTCTAACAAATTAGTGCCTTCTCATCCTTTAGTGTTACCACTTTTTATGAAGTTACCTCCATTACAGTAGGATTTATGTAATATTAATTAGAGTAAAGAAATTGAGATTCTAAAAGTTCTGTTTTCAGGTCTAGGGTTTTTTTTTTATAGCTAGTGGGAGATTCTGAGTCTTCAGCTGGTCTGTGTTTTATCAAATGCAACACCTTCTATGACCTTTTTACAGACATGAGATTTAAATCTGACAGTTTTTGTTACTGACTTGAGAATTCTGGGGGAAATGAGGGTGACACTGTGTTCAGTACTATTTTCTATTCTCTGCATTCAGCTTGGCGTTCATTAGACCTCACTATCGTCACACTGATTGTGTGGCCCACAGCTACATTCATGCTGGGTTTTCTTTCCAGTGAGAACACTGAAATAGCTGATTTACTCTTATTTCATTGTAGTTTCCCCAAGTTGCTATGACTAGATACTTTTAATACAACATGCGTTTTTTATTGTGGTGCCCATAATATTATAGTATTAAGCTGCCCATACACCTTGCGCTCATCGGACGACACTTTTTGTCCGATGATCGAATCGTCATACGATTTTCGCATGGCGGCCTCATCCTGCCCCGATTATCGCAAGGTTGGATCATCGGTAATTAAAGGAAAGCACCCGGACAAATTGCGGTAAATCGTACAAATTTTTACGTATGGAAACGCCATCAACCTTGCGAAAATCGTATGATCGACCAAAGATTTCTAACCTGCTGGTTAGTGAAAAGTCGATCGATTGTACAGTATTTGCGGTTGTACACTGCCCATCAACCTTACGAATATAGGACGAAAACGCAATTGCATACGAAAATCGTGTATGGGAACCTAAAAGGTGCCCATACACTGCACGATTCTCGTACGAGAATCGCGGGAAATCCCGCGATCGTACGAGAATCGTGCAGTGTATGGAAGGTGTGCGACCATTCCTACTTTACGGTCGCACGACTTTTGTATTTCGAGCATGTTGGAAGACCAGCCGAGAATCGTACGATTTTCGGCTGGTTTTTAACATGATCGAGAGACAACTGCCGAACGGGGCGGTGTGGGCACGCGCACACTTCCCTGTTCAGAATTGCAGTCATCGGAAGCCCCGCCCCTCAGGGGGGCGGGCTTGCGATGATCACAAGTACGATCTGCCTGTCCAAGATGGGCAGATCATACGTTTTTTAAATTACTTAAATTACCATAGCTTCGGCTAATCCTTCGGCTCACTTCGGCCACCGGAGCCCTTCGGTTCAGTTGAGCCGAAGAGCTGCTGTACGGCTATTCACAATAGTGACAGCCGAAGTGGGGAGAAGGTCGCCCGAAGCTGACTGTTCTTACCGCAGATGACAACAATTCCTAAGTTAGCATCACTTTAACTCTTGCAAGAGTGCTCACCCTCAAAATAATATTATTTGTTAGCCACTATACTGGCATAGGTGTAGCAGTTAGATTAACCCTGCTACCAGCAGTCAAATCCATACAAAGGCAACAATAATTTCATAATGGTGAGCATAGGACACTCATTACCAGTGTTGGATAAGTGCCTGCACAGTACCGCATCTCAAATTTTTTTGCTCTGCAGACAGCCATACCTCCTAGTGGTTCCTCATTTGGAGGGACTGTCCAGGGGCGTCCCGAGGGTGGGTGTCACCCGGTCTCCAGACTGGGTGACACCCCGCCTTGTCGTCATCACGCATGCGCGGCCATCTGATTGACGCCTGACACTGTCAGGCTCTCGGTCCATGACAGAGTGCCTGACTTTTAGAGGGAGTGACACCAAAATGACTGAGAGTCATTGTGACGCCAGAAGTGATGTTTCCAGTAGTAAAATGCAGAAGACTTTTCAGACAATCAGAAACATTCTGTAAGAGTGTTGATGAATAAGCAGAACAGTTGAAGAAGATGTAACTGAAAGGGTATTGTGGTGGAAACAACTGGTGTCCACTTTGATAAATGTGCCTTTCATAGATTACTTATGTTCTACTACTGATTTTTGGCTTTTCTAATAGGTCTGGTTTCAGAATCGCAGGGCTAAGTGGAGGAAAACTGAGAGAGGCAGTGAGCAAGATGGATCAAAAGAAGGTGCAGCTGAAATTACTTCCCCCTCCAGAAACCTTAATTCGCCCTCTACTGGGGAACCAGCCAGGGCAAAAAAAGAGAGTTTGGATGCACACCAGAGGTAATGGCTAAATAATAAGATAAGTATTATGTGGGGAAACAATCTAAATCAAGGTGCCACACAACTTCCTTTCAGGCTGCCTGGAGAATCTAAGGTCTGGCAAAGACAGATAAACATTTCAGATAGAGATAATAATATCTGCCTGTCCATAGATAACAGAGTTCAAAGGCTACATGACACTTACCAACAATGTTTTGCAATGATAGATGTAGTTTATACACAATGAAAAGCAGTTCCTTTTAATGTAGAAAACGGAAGAATAAAGAATCTCTAACATGAGATGTTCCAGCATGCTGGAACATAACTTCAACATCACTACAGTAATCCATTATTCTACATCCACTCAATTGCAAGATTAATATATATTGATATAAGATATATGATTGATATAACAATATCTGAAGGAGTTAATAAAAACAAATAGCTACGATTGGTAATACAGTACATACATAGTATAGGTGTATAGCTGTTTTTCTACAATAATTTGTAAGAAAGGAGTAATTTACTAAATGAATGGAGTTTAGAGAATGATGTGTAGTCAAGCGAGAAATTCACTTTGCAAAGAATACCCAAACATTTGCAAGGAATGTTAAAGAACAGGATTTTTGCAAGATCATGACTGGATTATTGAAGTCAACACAGCCTCATCTCATTCACGACGCTAAGTGAATTTTAACTTTTATAAATAACATTTACTCTTAGCTTAGTGAATGAGCTGAATGCTTGCTAACCTTAAACATTCAATCATCTGAAAGCAAAAATCCTATTTTTTAACTTTCCTTGCATAATTACTTACTTTTTGCAAAGTGAACTTTCACTTAGATACACCTTTTTCGTTGCACGATTGTAACAGAGTAGCATGACATTACTCCCCCCTCCCAAAAAAAAGGAGATCCAAAAAGGATACTAGATATCACCTCTTAGTAACAAAAGAAGTATGAATTTATGTATCACTATATACAGCAAACGAATAGACAAACATTTAAAACATCCTAAAAATGTCTACCATACCAGCCATGGCTCTCATATATTGCTATTAATTAGGGCTGTGAAAATTAAAGATTAATTTCTCGATTATTCGTTAAACTTTTTGATCGATTACAATTATTTTGATCGCTAATGAAAACACTCACCTCTCCGCCGGCTTCCGGGAGTCCTGTTGGCGATCCGGTGACGTCACGGACATCGACGTCACCGGACTCCTCCCCCAAGTAGCTCCGTCGGCTAACAAAGGGAAGGGGGGAGGAGTCCGGTGACGTCCATGTCCGTGACAGCTAACGAAGGGAAGGGGGGAGGAGTCCGGTGATGTCGATGTCCGTGACGTCACCGGACTCCTCCCCCCTTCATTAGCCGACAGAGCCACTTGGGCCGGTGAGTTTGCCCAAGAACCTTACTGCACGAGCGCCAGCCAAGGCACACACACACATACACATACACATACAGATACAGATACAGCACAGCAATTAAGTAATAAAATGAACTAGGATCACACTAATCCAGCACGTTATTATTCTGAGCTTCCCCACTCAAGCGGCGGCCATATTGAGTGGGGCACGTGAGATTAATAACGTGCTGGATTAGTGTGATCCTAGTTCATTTTATTAATTCATTGCTGTGCTGTACGTGTATAGGCCAATGTAGTTAGATCTGTATGTACGTTATAATTAATCGAAATTAATCGATTTTAAAAAATTTCAATTAATGGAACACAAAAATTTTAATCATTACCAGCCCTACTATTAATGTGTGTAAATCCAGTATCATAAATGTAACAATGTAATTATACCCTCATTAGAGAGACCATATACCAGAGGGCCAGTAATTGAGTATGAACAGATACTTCAGGAGTAAATGTATGCACAGATCATAAGAATGCTTGAATATCCGCAATATCCGCAAAGGTAGATATATTGTATCCGTGCCCATATAGTCAGCTTATATAAATTGATATGAGATAAGTTTGTACCAGAGAGATGGTATATTCATCAATTGCTCCAGGTCATGCATGTAGAACCACATCAGAGGTTAATATCTGATAAACTTCATAGACATACCGTCCAATGCTAGACCAGCACTCTCTGGAAAGGTTGATCAGCAGATCCTGTATGTAGGCACTCAGACTACTGTCCGTTCGGAGATGCTATGCATATCTTATCTGAATGACAAATGAGATCCGTATGGTCTGGATCCAACTAGCAATCAAGTGTTGGACACACAGTCCTCAATGATGGACTCCATTTTAGCTTGTATAAAAGTTATGGCTGGAATCGGTCAATTTGCCATGGCTGGGGAGCAAACTGGCCACGCTTCAACCCTTACGCGCTTCTCCCCACATAGGGGTTTTGTCAGAGGGGCGTAGTCTGCATCACAACACACCTGTAGTCTTTTATATCATCAGTTGATCAATTCCTGGAGTGCTACGCATTCAGGGTAAATTCAAAACAACCCCCCATCCTACTATGGATCTCCTCTTTTTGTGGGGAAGTAATCTGTCCAATATGATATTTTCTAGTGAGACACAAATAGGTTGATAGATTCAAATAATATTATTGCACTGCTGCCTTTAAAAACTCCTCTTTTTGCTAATGTAACATGAAATGTTATTGGCATGAAGATGATTGTCTGAATCCTTGAAGCTGCACTTTATTAACACCCTTTTATATCCTGTTTACTCCCAGGTGTCTAAGTCACGACAGGGCAGTGGCTCCAGCAGCATCATTCTTTCCTTCCTGTCTGCCTGGAGCTATTTTAAACACTGCCAGCTATGCTCAAGCTCTGTCACATGTAGCATCTCTAAAAGGTAAGTACTTAAACAGCACTTCTGATAAAAACATTTGTCAAAACTGTTAGGGCATAATTGTTGTTTTGCTAGTATGAAACTCTTGCAGACAGGGGTTGTTAAGATTGTGAATAGGGATGGGTTGTATGTTCGAGTCGAACATGAGTTTGAGTCGAACATCGCTAGGTTGAGCGTTCGCTGAACGTAAGAACTTTGTGGGATGTCCGCGGTCTGTTCGACCGGGCAACATCCCACAAGGCAATGAGCCTTCTGAAGCTCTAATTGGGTAAAGGCTTGCACCTGACCACAGGTCAGGTGCAAGACTTTGCCCAATCAGGGCTCAGAAACTCTGTTAGAGCCATGATTGGGCAAAGTCATGATGACTTTGCCCAATCATGGCTCATAAATAAGTTCCAGCAGCACACTATATAAGGTTGCTTACACCGCAGCCCTACGTAGTGTGTTGCAGGAGTGAAAAGAGAGAGGATCTATAGCAGAGTTTTGTAGCAGAGTTTTGTAGCAGAGGTTTGTAGCAGAGGTTTGTAGCAGAGGTTTGTAGCAGAGGTTTGTAGCAGAGGTTTGTAGCAGAGTTCTGTAGCAGAGTTCTGTAGCGTTCTATATCAGAGTTGTATACAGCGTTCTACATCAGAGTTGTATACAGCATTCTATCTCACAGTTCTATACAGCGTTCTATATCAGAGTTGTATACAGCGTTCTATATCACAGTTCTATACAGCGTTCTATATTAGAGTTGTATACAGCATTCTATATCAGAGTTCTATACAGTGTTCTGTACTATAGCAGTCAGTCATACTGGTCTATTATAGCAGTCGATTATAACAGTTGATTATAACAGTCAATTATTGCAGTCTATTGCAAAAAGCATCGTGTCGGAAAGGCGAAAAAGGACAGACTGCCTCCCCAAGCAGTTGTTTAACCTCCCTGGCGGTATTCTCGAGCTTAGCTCGAGGTTACTTTTCCATACCATAAGCGGTAAGCCTGCGCTACACTCGGGAATGCCGCATAGCATTTACTTACCTTGTCCCTCAAGCCGCGCTGTGTTCTCCGGCCGATGCCAGCATCCGTCCTCCGGGTTCCGTCGATTGCAAGAGTACGCATCGCAGGGGGGTGGAACCGGCGGGATATTCAAAGAAAAAAATGACAAAGACGAAAGAAAAGCGAAAAATAGACCGAAAAATTACATGAAAAAAAAGAAAAAATCATACCGCCAGGGATATATCCTCACTGGAAGGCTACCATAAGTGATATATGTTGGGGAAAGAACCGACTAGGTATTCATGTAGTTCTATTTGGTTTCACTGATGGTGTGTGGCTGGCTGCATGCCTCCATAGCGATCCCTACTATGGAGGCATGCAATTCTTGTAGTTCTATTTGGTTTCACTGATGGTGTCTGGCTGGCTGCATGCCTCCATAGTGATCCCCATAGGGGATCACTATGGAGGCATGCAGCCAGCCAGACACCATCAGTGAAACCAAATAGAACTACAAGAATACCTAGTCAGTTCTTTTCCCAACATATATCACTTATGGTAGCCTTCCAGTGAGGATGGCTGGATGATTGGATGCCATCTCTCCCTATACGACCCTGGGATCCCGATTGTGACACAAAGGAGATTGTGGAGGTGGTTTTTGGATTTATTCGGCTTCCGCTCTCTCGACCCTCCAAGGCACTCGACCCTCCAAGTGCCTCCCTTGCCTCGCAAATTAGCCCTGCATGATCCATTTGTTTGGGTTCCCCTGATGAAGCCACTGGCGAAACGCGTCGGGAACTATTAAGTTAAGCCCTCATAGGGACATTTACAAATCTGTCAAACTTGTGATTAATGTCATGCTTTTTACCTTGAACAACTTGGATCACATCAATATGTATGTACTAAATGAATGCCTATACAAGCAAATCCCATGCAGGGTTTTTGTTAGATACATGAAATGCTCTGTTAGATATATGAAATGCATAGTTTTTTTAATATATTATACAAAATAAAAATGTGTTATATATTTTAGGTGGTGGGGGTCCTCTCCGCACACCTTACAGCAGTCCTGGCCAAATAAGAACGGTGGTGCTCGCAATGACTATCACGGATGGCACCGTGCAAAATACGAAGTAAAAGAAACAGGTCACCAGCACTCGTTTAGAATAAATATGTCCTTTTTTAATGGACAATTGTGTCACTACAATCAACAGAGCCGACGTTTCGGGGCCGCACAGGGTCCCTTCTTCAAGGCAGTAAAATTTAGCACATCTCTCTTGCACCCCCCCCCGGAAACCCTATCCTTTTCTTTTGTATTAATAATGTTTAAAATGACCATGTAATGTACAACATACAGTATTAGTACACAGAATGCAGTGCTCAAAATTACCCAACATACATTATTGTATAAAGTGAGTATCTCTCAGGACTATGTAAGTAGATGGAGAGACCCTCCGCACTCCTCACAGCAGTCCCGGCCAGATAAGAAAACAGTGGTGCTCGCAGTGATGAATTACTACGGATGGCGCCGTGCAAACACAGGAAAACATTTTGGGGCCACGCAGGGTCCCTTCCTCAAGGCAGAAAGATGTTCACATCTTTCTGCCTTGAGGAAGGGACCCTGCGCGGCCCCCGAAACGTCGGTTTATTTGGATGTCTGTGACGCTTTCTGTCCAATAAAAGGGACATATTTATCTTTACTACTGAGTGCTGGTGATTTCCTGACTTCTCAGGACTATGTAACATACAACATAGCGTATATAATGTACAGAAGTCAGGACCGTGTGATGTACATGTAATACCTCTGCAACACACGCCTAGGATCACAACTGCGGAGCAACGTATGCAACGGTTTAGTCAGTGAGTGGTCTCTTTCTTACTCTGTCAGCAAATTAGAGATGTGTATGAGACCGGTAACATCATGTAACTGTGTGGAAGAATGGGGTTAAGCAGGATCACTGTGACACCTTAGAAGCGTCTGACAAAACAGTACTAGGCTCCAATGGTCGGTTTAGGTGCAGCAAGGCAGAATGGAAAGTATGGTTCCTCGCTAGGGTTGGAGTATGCACTCACTAAGTTCTACAGTATGCCCATACACAACTCAACTGATGTGGGCAGTTGCAGGTAAGTATGTTCAGTTCAAGTATGTCCCAGGTGTGGGAAAGGATACCACAAGTGAATACTGATAACAGCAATAGTCCCTCCAGTAAGGCAATCAAAATTCCCAGTAATGTTATACATAAGCAAAATAGCAGTTAGACCCAGGTACTTGCGGTTGTGGAGGTCTCAACAGAGGTGTATCGTAATAGGTGGTAGTTGGGAGGCACAGCTAAGCAGTTATTATCCCCGGTACTTGCGGTTCCGGCCAGGAGGCAATGATAGGTCGGTTCCCCAGTACAACCACTACGGTTGCCAAGGAGGTGGTGGAAGTCTGGGTGAACCCTGGGTCCCTTGTGCGGACTGCGGATGCAGAGAGTGAATCTTCAGCGTTCACTGTCACAAACAGTAGGACGCCGAAGATTCGTCTGGCCGCGGCTTAAGGAGCGTTGTGCACGTGCGCCGTAGGGCGGAGCTACCCCTGATCGCGGCCCCGGAACGATACGGGGTAAGTTTTTTACAGTACAACATAGAATATGGACTGTGGGGTCAGGTCTATGTAGCATTTAGGGTGCAGGAAATAAGCCTATGTAGTGTATAGAGTGTAGCCGTGAGGACTATTTAACATACAACATACAAACAGAGTGCAGTGGTCAGGACTTTGTAATTTATGAAATCCAGTGCAGTGGTCAGAGTATGGAGGTCAGGAGTAAGTGCTCCCTTGTGATTGTGATCAGTAGTGGGTGCCCCCTCAAATACTGGAGATCGGTAATGTGCGTGCACACTTACATTAGCAGTTAGTTTGCCCCCTCACATTGGTGGTCAGTGTGCCCCTACATTACTTTCTCACTTTCCCCCCTTACGTTGGTGGGTAGTGTGCCGCCATATATTGGTGGCCAAGGTCCCCCCTTACAGTGGTAGTCACAGTTTGCCCCCCTTACATTGGTGATCTTTATACGTAGCTTCCAACTGTGCTATATATGAAGGGACTGCCTCTCATTTTGAACCCATCCCTCTGTCCCTCTTTCCTCCCGAGTCTCCACTCTTTTTGGTCTAGAGTGTAGACCACTATAAATATACAGTATATCATTTAACTTTCTAACTAACATTATACTGCACTAAATTTGACTTAGTCAAGACTCACCCTCCATGTTGTTGCATTAGTTATTTTGATTGGCTAGTATAAAGCAAAAGTAATGGTGAAAAAAAATCACTTCTGTTTAACCAATCATTTTGTTGTATTCATTCTCCATGGCCTGAGCATAACTAGGATTGTTACTTGCTTAAATACTTTGTTTGAAAAAGTATTCCTCCTTCTCACCTCATAAAGATGGGAGGTATGCATATATGGAATTGTGTGCTACAATGTAGGCGAAAATGCCAGACCATGCTCTGCTACTACTAACCAGGCCTAGGCCAAGAGTGCTTATTGTTGACTAGTTATTAGTGGACTTGTGACCCATCCGACAGGAACAGTGCTTTAGGTCTAGGCCTATTTGGAGTAGCAACCTAAATCTAAAAATTGTTCTGTACATGTATTCTTTCATAATGGAGTTACATTTTTATAAAGCTATGCTACAGAGTCAGGAGCATAAAGATGTTACAAAAGTAAAAAATTATTAGTCTGAAAAAGTTATTTTTACATTTCTCGGGTCATATACATGTAAATATGTTGCTAAGCAACATTCAAAGGTAGATCAGATGGTCCAAAAAATATTATTTGGCACCATCATTACAGAAAACATCAAAGGAAGCACTGTTGTCTGTGGTTTTCTGTCCCAATCAATATCTTGGTGCATATACGTGGCAAATACAGGATGATCTTCTGATTGTGTGGTCTAACAGTAGATTTCCTGTCATTGCAAGTATTTACTGCTAAAAGCATCACAGGCCTGTGGATTTCTTCAATTCAGTCATATCATTTAATAGCTGGCAGCATAACTAGGCTATTAATTAATAGAGGCCACTTATTAATTGGGAGCAACAGGATCCATCTTCTCTCAACCTGTTTCTAAATTCCAGCTGATTATCCCCAGGTAACTGAAACCAAGCATAGCAGAACAAATTGTTTCTTCAGCTATGTGGTCATTTTTATTTTTATCTTGCTAGCCTAGCCTAATTAACAAGGAAATCCTTTGATGCATTTAACTTGTTGATATAAAAAAAGAAACAAATTAAAAAATAGAACTTTAAGAAAATAGAAGGCAATGGTACATATTTAAAATAGACTAAACTTTTCTGTGCCACAAGCATTGGCCCTGTTTTTCAGTTTATTCATTAATGGTCTGGTAGGCCATTTTTGCTGATAACGCATCATTTTTTAGATTTATTTAATCCAAGAAGGATAGTGACATATCACATAAGGATCTTGACAAAATTATAATGCATAAGGGTATTTAAACACAGATGAAATGTAAGGTTGATAAAGAAATGTAAGGGCAGTACCCTCTAAAAATAAAACAGAATATGACAGGTCATAAAGGTGCTGAATGTAATCTAAACAGCAGCACTGAATGACAAGCAGTGCCTGTGATGGAAAATATGTATATGTTGTCTTATGCCTTATGTATATGCCTTATGTTGAATATGGAATAACATTTTTGGCACCACACTATAAGATGGACATATAATTGACATACAGGGTTATTCACAAAAGGGTGAAGAGTTTGGAGAAGGCAGGAGAAGTGAACAATCTAGGACAAAATAACTGATTTGGAAAGTGAGTTGAATTGGAGAATTTTTCCAAATCAGCTATTTTGGCCTAGATTGTTCACTTCTCCTGCCTTCTCCAAACTCTTCACCCTTTTGTGAATAACCCTTATAGAATCAACATTGATGGACATGAAATGTAGGGGGTTATTCACAAATCTGCCGTAGGCAGCCGAGTGAATAACCGACCCGAAGTGAAGTGAGCCGAATGCTGTTCGGCTATTCACTTCAGGCTTGTACGGCTGATTTCAGCCATACACCGACTAAAATGAGCCGCACATCGGCTTGCTGCGACTGGCTTCGGGTCAGCCAAACATGCTGAGCATGTTCGGCCGACCCGAAGTGCAGAAGGAGTTCGACTCAGACGATCCAACATCTGTATTGGCTGAGCTGAACCTCCGGCAGGCTACTCGCTGCTGTTCGGCCTATTTCGGAAATTTGTGGATTCGGAGCATCCGAATTTCCGAAATGTGCCATGTCCGAATTCATCCGAAAGCATGCGAATCCGAAATTCTGGATCCGAAATTTAAGATTCGGAATTTCGGATTCAGTACGAATTTCGTCCTAATGAGACGAAATTAGAAATTTACGATAATGACTACAAAAAGAGAATTTCATAGCATGTGAAGATAAAAACAAAACATTACTTAATGTTCCTGTGCATGCACCGTCAACATTTAAACGGATAAAAAAATTAAGAAAAGGATTTTAATGGTTTAAACTTTAATAGTGAAGACTAGAGCACAGCAACCAGAAATGTCAACTGTGCCAATTCTGCTACGTACGTGTGTACGAACATTCGTCCATTCGCGCAAAACCCCAAATTTCGAATTACGAATCCGATCCGAATTACGAATCCGATCCGAAATCGGAAACGAAACATGTTCAGGACCCGATTTCAGAAATACGAAATAAACGAAATCCGAAACCAAACCAAACTAAACTAAAAAAATTTTTTGCGGCTACTAATTAATAATTGCTCTCTGTGCTGGCCCAGCTCCCCCCCATCTTTTACCTCTCTACATACGCTTTTATGTAACTGTTGGGGAGGAGTAAAGGTCAATACTGTAGAGTGTCAAATACATTAGTATAGGAAATTTGTTGAAAGTAATGGTGTAGCAACAGGGTCTTTTAACAAAGTACTTTATTAGAAGTATATGCTTTACAACTAATTTGAATGATTGGCCACAGCTTTATGTAACTAACTTAAGTCCAATAATTATTGTCAGAAAAACAGAACACATACTACTGTATTAACCATAGCATTCACTTTTATATACACAGCCATCACCATAGCCCCCCCACCATCCCTTATTTGAAGGGACTGTACCTTTTCTAGGATCAGATTTTTTGAAAACATTCCATTGTTCAACTACCAAAAGTGTTTACTAAACTAAACTTATTATTCAACATATATGTTATTGCATTAGCTATTTAGAAAAGTATGTTAGGGGAAAAAACCCATGTGAGTTTAAACAATAATTTTGGGTGTATTTATGTTTCAATGTAACTAGGGGTGCGGCAGGGGTCTATCCTTTGCCTACATACTTACTACATACTGTGGTTAAAGATGCCCTCTTCTTATTTCAGATAGTTGGAAGCAATGGTTACTACTGCATTTATACAAGCCAGCAGTCACGAGATATCTGTGCTTTTACTCAAGTTACAGTCTAAAAACTCCTCCTCCAATTTTGCAGTGTATTTACCTACAAGTATCCAGGTCATACATGTGCTTTAGTGCTGCCCAATTCTACCCCGCTCCACTAGTTTCTCACCCACGAATGCCTTATGTTACATTAGACATGTGCACTGCCAAAAAATTTGTTTAGTTTCATTTCGTTTTAAATTTGGATTTGTGTTACTTTGTTTTTCGGGATTCGGGTGTGAAAGTCAATTCGCATTCGGAATTCGGTTTCGGACGAAATTCGTTAGCGGTAGTTCGTTCGAACGTTCGTTTCGTTTTCGTTTCTTATTCGTTTTGTTCAGTCGTTCGTTCGTTTACAGCAAAGTGACATTTGAGGGGGAAAAATGTTTTTCTCCTTCTCTAATGCCTTTGCTCCAACGAACGAAACGAATAAGAAACGAAAACGAAATGAAAGTTCGAACGAACTACCGCTACCGAATTTTGGAAATGGAAATTCGGATTCGTTTGCATTCGTTATATCTGTAATTCGGAATTCTGATACATCCAAATTTCCGAAAATTCGTCCGAATTTCGATTCGGAACGAAACGAATCGCACATGTCTTGTTTTAGCAGGGTGGGATTAAGAGCACCAGGTACTTTGCAATTTGCTTGAAACTTCAAACTGACAAATTCCACTTAGGTTGACTATACAAATAGCAGTTTGTGATCAATTTAGCTACAAGCTATTGCAAACATGCGACTCATTATCATTTATATGCATAATTTATATGATTGTAAATATCAGTTATAAATGTAAATTATTATCTAGTTGATCTGGATTATGATCAGTTTTCCAACGCACATGCAGGTATTTTGTTAATTAGTGACAATTCCAATTGATGACAACTCCAACACAAAATGTAATCATGACCAATCGACTTGGCAGAGGAAAAATCGATTGAGAGCTCAATTGAGTGGAGGGTCTTTGGTTTGCAATGTATTCAATTTTAATCTGTTAGTCACATTGAATGATCGATTGTGTGATTATATCAATATTTGTGTGGCCAATATTACAACTCAGATGACAGACCAATCCATAATCTTGCTTTAATGGGCTCTGTCACAAAGTAAACACCTCTGCAATTAGGCACCAAAAATTAAGACATACTCCAACTCAAATATAGCATACCAACTCCAAGGCAGAGAATAGGGATAAGCTCAGGTTCAAATCGAACCTGGTCTGAACCTGAGCTCCTTCGAAGATGGGTCCACCCACCCAACCAGCTGCAGCCCAGGGCATTCCCCATAGGAGGAGCTCAGTTTCAGACCAGGTTTGGTGCAAACCTGAGCTTTTCCTTTATACCACAAAGCATTAAATTAGTAATAGTATATTGTAGTAACTACTATTTCTTTATTGGCAGAGGCATCTTCAGTAGTTGTATGAAATATTGTGAAAGCAGAGGCAGCTGTACAAAACTTCAGAGATTGACCAGTGTTCTGTCTGGAGATAGAATAGTTAATGCTTGTTTCCAGTGGTCGATTTGTTTGCCTTGTGTATAGAGCTTTGATCAGACCTTGGGATGTGAGATTTGGAGGAGGGGGGGTTCTTCCTGTCAGACTTACAGAATTGATTCCCTTTCACCCCACCACAGGGAGGCTGGATTATTACATTAAGTATTAATCTTTTCAGATGATCTCACTGTGTGATGCTCTGATTCAGCACTATATCGGCAGCTAATGGAGATAAAACTCTTTCGCTGCCAGAAGACCTGCATAAGTATGCAGTGCTTACTATCCCTTACAATAATAGTATATGTGAATACTTACAACACCATTACTGCTGACAAGGACATGCTTATTAGATAATGTAAGTTTCAGGAATATTGTTGCAACATTTTAATCAGATCAGTATCTTAGTTTGTCCTTATGCAATTGTCCATCAAGCTATAACACAATACATAAACAGAGATCAGTAGTCCTATATTAATTTGCATCATCATAACATTGTATGCAAAGTTATATGAGGATTTGTCAATTATTTGTATTACTCCCTTAAGCATTCCATCCTTAATGTGCTGCAGTTCTATTTCTGAACCAGCTCAATTTCCATATTCAGTCACAGTAAATGGTTAGCTTTTATGTATTAATGGCAAAGATATGTACATTGAAATGCTCACTTACTTTTACCTGCCATAGTCTTTTACGCTAGTATATTACTCAACAAGAGAGTATTTCATAGTCTCAGATAAGCTTGCGGTCTGATGTCCTACCAAACTCAGAAAAAGACACATAAATACTACAGCAGGTTCAGGAATAAGTTACATGGGCAATTGTAATATTGTGCTTATGAACTGAACATCTTGAACACAATCATCTCACCTGCAACATAGTGAAAGCGGTTAAACTGCTAGGTATTGTGTTTCTGTGACAAATCCAAAATATTAGATGTCGTATCACTTTCTGTACTAGAGACAATGGTCATCAGGATCAATAATGAGGGTAAACTTTAGAAATCAGAAGTTCTAATCCTTCTACATTCTATCCAAAACTAAAGCAAAAAGTTATGGTTTGAGGTAAGCAACTATTGATGCCAGGCATGCAATGACTAAGGTAACTCAAGGGTCCCCCTCTAACTAAAATCCGTCCCCTTTACCATCAATTTACACATTCCAATCTTACCAATTAATACTCTACACCAGGGCTGGAGTTTAAATGGCCACAGCAGCCTTTTATTGCAAACCTTATAAATAACATTTTATAAATAACAACAACAATATCCAATAACTGAAGAGTAGGAATTTTTTGGTTTCAAATGTCCTTGAAGGCACTATAACTATAAACGGACCAGTTCCTGCGGGCACCTTTCTTATATCTGAATGCCCCCAGCCGCTGTACACCACCTCAGAGACATAATTAAATTGCCTGCAGACCCACATTGGTCCCTATTACCAGGTAATCACTGTTTGACCTCACCACCACAGAAGGGTCCCCCTCATCAATTTATCCAATCCAGACAAATGCCTTCAAGGGATCCAAACCGCCAAGCCACCACTGTGACGAAATTCAACGACCACAAAACCATACCAGGGCAGGCGGGTGGGTTCCTTCTCCTAGTCACACTGGACTCCTGGAACACCTTCTTCCTGGATAATTTCAGAAGCCCCTCCTAGAAGACCACTTTCCTCCAATCCTGTAAGCGTTTCTCCTCTAACCAGCTTCTAACTTTATTTAACCCTCTCCTATCCTAGTTTCTTTCCCACCCTTGTCATGTAGGCCTTTTGCTTATTTATCTTCTTTCCATAGCTCCCGGCCTACCTTGACTAAGGTAGCTCAGAGGTCTCCCTTTAACTAAAATCAACACCCTTTACCATCAATTCCGCATCACAATCTTACCAATTATTACACTACACCAGGGCTGGATTTTAAATGGCCACAGCAGCCTTTTATTACAAACCTTATTAATTAAATTTTATAAATAACAATAATCAATAAACGTACAGTAGGAATTGTTTGGTTTCAAGGTCCTTGAAGGTACTATAGCTATAAACGGACCAGTGTCTGCGGGCACCTTTCTTATATCTGAATGCCCCCAGCTCCCATACACCGCCTTGAGGACTTAATGAAATTGCCTACAGACCCACATTGGTCCCTATTACCAGGTCATCACCGTTTGACCTCACCACCACAGAAGGACATCCACACCACAGATGGGTCCCCCAGTCAAGTTATCCAACCCAGACAAATGCCTTCAAAGATCCAAACCAGCACAGCACAACAAGCCTGACACCTCATACTTTTGCACCCCTCCACAAACAAACAGCCAGCTGCAGCCCATCTTGCAAACCCAAAAACCACATGTCTGTCCCCACAGCATTAAGATGGTTCCCGTCCCCTCTCAAATATTGCCAAGTTTTCACTTCCATCTTCAAATGGTGCACCACCACACCTCCATTTCGAGCCACATACCTTCCAACCTCTTTGTTTATCTTGATGCATGCCCGGTTCAACCGACCAAGCAAAACGCCATGCCGTACGGGCCATGATGTCCGACCAGACAATCTGAATACCTGAAAAGGACAAGAGCAACCCCAAAATATCAAACTTGATATCCTTAATCATCTCTGGCATAGGACGAAACCCCATGTCATTGCCACCCACATGGATCAGCAACACGTCGGGGGGCCTATCCAATTGTGAAAAACAGTGAACCTCCGCTACCAAACTACTCCATTGCAACCCGGGCACCCCAATCCAACGAACCAAAGCCTCCTCCCGAGCAAACCCCAACTCCCTGCCATTTGGACGTACCTTGACCCTACGAGCACCCCAGGAAACGTATGAATGCCCCAAAATCCAGATGAGGCAAAGACAACAAAGACCTGAAACAACATAAGAAATTAAACATATATAATTCAAACCCCACACTATCAGCAGGTAACAAACTGAGAACACATAAAGGTGACAACCAATTACACCAAATGAGGCTGAACATATAAGCGATACCTACTGGACTCCCAACGCCCGATACGCTTCACCAATTGCTCCCCAAGCCCCACAGAGCAGCCTCCATAGCCGCATCAAAACCCAAGGCATATTCTTCCCAAAGAGTGGAAAGAATATGCAGCCACATCAAAACCCAAGGCCGTCTTACATTTACGAAAGACGGTTGCAAATGGAAACCGTGACAACGCAGACCCATCCGAATGAACAAAGCCCCCCTCACGGGTGCCACGCATTCCTCCATGGCCCCCACCGGGCACAGATGAACATCCTCACAGCGAGACAGTACAACCCGCAATCCTCTGCCCCTCTGGTCTGTCTTAGACTTGCGTATAAGCATGCTTAATGACCCACTATCCAAAGACACATCACCCATTAGCAAACCCCCAACTCTACCCCGCGCCGGGCTCACTAATCCTCAAAGCCCCCAAAAAGGCTGCCCAAAACAACACTACCTTGTATTGCGACACACAGGTAGATGCCAGCTGGTCCCGAATCCACAGCAACTGAGAAAAGGACACCGGGCGCCTGGAATCCACACGCCGGTGCCCCGTACGATAACCCTTCACCGCCTGTCGCACCAAAAACTGTTTACTATGGTCCGGCAACCCCATCTATTTGAACAAGAAGGCCAGGCCCGCCAATCGCCTATCCCCCCCATATCGACACCGCAGCCACAAAACTGCACTAATCCAAAACAGCACAAGACATACATGCTTCCGTTCAGACCTGAGAACGCCAACACTATCCTGCAAGGCAAACCAGTCCCCCCAAACCTTTGAGTAGGCCCCCCACATGGCCTCACTCATCGATTTCCGTATCAAACCAGCAACGACTCCAAGGCGATCTGCTACAGGCTCTGGGGACAAGGTAGGCGCTAAGCACAGAAACTCCTCTCACTGAAAGCGAGACAAAGCATCTGCCAACTTAACAGAACCCGGAATATGAACCGCGTACACAAAAACATTCAAATGCAAGACAGCACCAGATGACGCAACAAGCGGATCACCAGAGGCGAAGATGCCGAAATGTTGTTAAACACCATCACCACCCCAAAATTGTCACAATAGAATCGCACCTGCTTATCTAGAAGAAGGGGGCCCCACAGCTCCACTGCCAAGGTGATCAGAAACAACTCAAAGAGGACATGATTCCCCAGAAAAACCACCACTGCCTAAGAGTCCGGCCACGACGCCACACTCCAGCGGCCCTGGAAATAAGCGACGTAATCAGCCGAACCCGAGGAATCCGTAAAAAGGTCCAACTCACTATTACCGATGTGACCATCCATTGTAGGAATCCAAGAACACCAACCAAACCTGCTAATCCTTCCAGTGCTTGCAAGTCAAACGAATAAAGTGCCTAGGAGACCGCTCATCCGAGGTTGCCGCCAATAGTCGCCGGCAAAATACACAAATCATGGGAATGATACGACATTCAAAGTTCAACTTACCCAACAAGAACTGCAGGTCCCGCAGCCGAATCTTCCGCCGGCGTCCAGCATCTGCCACCGCATCCCAAAGGGGGGCCACCAGCTTGTCCTGTGGTAACCAACACTCCATCTTCTCTGTTTCGATCATGATCCCTAAAAAACTCAAGACCGTAGATGGCCTCTCCGTCTTGTCAGCCGCCAAAGGAACCCCAAAGCGTTCTGCCACGTGTTGCAAAGTAATCAGAAATAACCTACACTCCCTGGAACCCAGGGGGCCTACACACAGAAAGTAATAAAAATAATAAATAACGGAATTAACCCCAGCCACCTCCTGTACCACCCATTCCAAAAAGTTACTATAGGCTTCAAAGAAAGTGCAGGAAATAGAGCAGACCATATGCAGGCAACGATCCACAAAGAAACCCCCCCATCCAGTGACAACCCAACAGATAATGATAATGAACCAGCAAGAAACGAAAAGCAGACTCCACATCGGACTTAGCCAACAGGGACCCCTGACCATAACGACAAACTCAAAAGACGGCCATGTCAAAAGGAGTATAGGTTACCGCTAAGACTTGAGGGTCGATGGCTGTATTCACCGACTACCCCAGAGGGTTAGAGAGATAGTGAATCAACCGAAACTTCCCCGGTTCCTTCTTGGGAACCACCCCCAACGGTGACACCACCAAATCTGGAAGTGGGGGAACAGAAAAAGGACCCTCCATATGGCCCAAGGCAACCTCCTTACGGAGCTGGTCCAAAACCACCGACAGAAAGCGGAGAGCAGAACGCAAATTTTGTGCCACCAGAGGAATGCAAACCAAGGAGCATGGAATAAGAAATCCATCCTCAAAAAAATGATGCTGTCAGCCTGCTGCACACAGGATGAATAATTTTAATTTTCTCAGACTACTCAACCACAGTGAACAGACTGCAATATTGAAAGTCACAAAGTCAGAGGTTGCAGTGGTGGGGGGGGGGGGGGGGGTTGGGCAAAAGAAGTC
>NW_017307711.1:135562-150410 GCF_000935625.1 Nanorana parkeri
GGTGGGGCTATGAGTCAGACAATTTTGAACACAAATGCTAACCCCTGATGATGCCTGAACTAAGATGGTGTTGTCCTTATGTAGAAAAAAAAGCAATAATGGCATTGCCAGGGGTACTATTTAAATCAATCCCACCCATAGTATAGTTTACATCCTTGTAAGCACACACTTAGGGTCAGGGGAGGCAGGTGAGGCAGAGCCTCACCTAGTATTATGGAGGAAACCGCTATCAGCTTCAAGTCTGAAGCTGACAGCTTTTTCTACATTCAGAGCGGCTTGTAACAGGTTACACCGCATGGAAAGCCTCCCTGCTGTGTAACCTGTCATGGAGGGAGTGCTGTCTGTTAATTAGATTTGACACATAGTTAAGTTACACAGCAGCAGGCTTCCCCACTGCTTTGTGTAACCTAACCTAGTGAGGCAAGAGCTGTCACAGCCTCTACTCTGTGCTGGAGGCATGAGCTCTGTGGATGGTTTGGACCAATGGCAAAGCACCATTGGTCCAAGCTGTCCAATAAAAAAAAACAAAAGAAAAAAAAAAGTGAGGACATCGATCTTGATGCCTCACCAGTGACGAGCAAGTGAGGGACAGGGAGCCTACTCCCTTCCTCCTCCCCACACAGCTTTGTTACCGAGCTGGGGGTGGGGCTTTGGCAAGACAGGGTGGGGCTTCAGTGGGATGGGGCAGAGCTATGAAAGGCTGGGGGATGCCTCACCCAGCACAGAAGGCATGGCACGTCACTGCTTAGGGACTGATGTATGAGACTACCACCCAGGATATAGTTGGGTAAATGCCATTCATTACATGGCCACTATATGGAGTCGAGGAGCATATCCTATGCTCCTTGGCTCCATCTAGTGGCAATAATACTGTGTAATCCGTTTAGCTATAAATGGGTGCAAGTTTTATACATCAGCCCCGTATTCTGGTGTCAACTTTGTTTAAAACCAGTAAAATGTTTATGTGTTACACTTACTGTATGCATGCATTTATTATAAAAAAAATATTGTATATTTGATGCTAGATACATTTTCAAATATTTTTTCCATGATGCATTAGCAGCTTCTATGTCATGAAAGCTATGTTATAAATTTGAATGAAGTAGTGGAGGGGTGGGAACAGAACTGTGAATAAACAGTGTAACTTTTTAAAATGCAAAAAAAACTTCTGCATTCAAAGTATAAAAGTAAAATTGTCAGTTGGTTATATTTAGGGATGAAAACTCCTCTTTGTTTTCAAACTGTATACTGTTTCACAGTTAAACAAAATGGTTCTTTTACATTCTGTAGGGGAAAATCTTCTTAGCACTAATAAAAAACTAATAAAGTGTGTGGTAAGTGCCGGGTGTATATTGGTGGTAGTGGTGATCGGGCTCTCTCTGTTTGGTTTAACTGCCAAAAGCTCATCTTTCTGTATACCCTGCAATAGACCCATATGGATATGTTATATAGTTCAGATGAATTAATTGAATATACCATTTTTTGTTAGATTAGTCCATGATCCCCTGATGAATCAGTGTGTGAAACGCGTTGGAACTGGATATACTAATCTCCCATTGAATATATACTGAGTATCAATTGAATGTAATTAGATATATGGGGATATAAGATTATTCATGGGCCTATGCTCCTGTTTATAATAATGGTGTTTTCGGTTTAGTGCAATTATTTTGTACACATGTTTTTTATACTATTTAATGTAAAATAAATTCTATTTTTATACAATATCTCCATGCTGTGGTGTTATACCTCTCTTCAAACCCCTGTTCTCTCTTTTTTTGCTATAATTGTTTATAATCCAAGGGGGAGAGGTTATACCAGGAGGCCGCTGTGTTAGCAATCCACAATTGTGTTGTTCCAAATTAGAGACAGTCTTTCCAAATGAGGGACAGTTGAGAGGTATGCTTTTTAAACCATAGCTTTTTCTATTAGAAGAATGTGTGGGAAAGACACTTTGGTAAATATTTGATAAAATTATTGGTCAAGAGTAAGGGCTAGAGTATTTTGTACTTGTGGTTTATATTCAATATTGATCAACACAAAATGAAAATATAAATTGTAATTGTGTAATTTGCATAAATTAAGAAGATGTTGATATTTTCATATACTCCTCCAGGTGGTCCTTTATGCTCCTGCTGTGTGTCCGATCCCCTGGCTCTCTCTTTTCTACCGCCTTACAACTGCCAGAGTCACCGCACAGCAAGTGTTGCAGCTCTTCGAATGAAAGCAAGAGAGCATTCTGAGGCTGTTCTCCAATCTGCACAGCTCATTTCCCCACCAGTTAATGGCACTGGCGGCTCAACAACAGCCTCACATGAGGACGGGCAAGAAAGAAGCACTCAGGTGCAACAACAGAATGACACAGAAAAAAATGTATAATGAACACTGTTTGCATTAAAAAAGGACAGTCATGGAGCTGATTTCCTCTCCCTGAACAGAACCAAGTGTATTTGAACCTGGGCTATAAGACTCCCTACTAAATATACAGTATATCTATGCCTATAACTGCTATGCTACTGTGAAGACTTGTACATTTGCCCCAGTAACACCATTAGGTCAAGGCCTACAGAACATTTAATGGCTTGCTCATCTAAACCTGCCACAGTTTAAGCTCAGAGAAGTGGGTATGTGGATGTGTTATACAGTATGTCTACATTAAATAAACATGCAAATATATAAGCTGAACTTCTAGCAAATTGTTAAATACATATTTGAAGTACATATTTGGTAGCTTTATTACCTGCTAATTGTTTGATTTTCTGTCCATCCAGATTAAAAAGAAACCCAGCTCTAGCACACAGTTGGGTAACCTCAGGGCTGCCATCAGGGGGTACGGCCGATACTCACGTAAGGGGCCCAGGCAGCCTGGGGGGCCCGCCAAGGACCCTTACATGAGTATTGGCCGACAGTGAAAGGCGAGGAGGGAAGGCCTGGCCCTAGCAGTGCAGGGCCCCAGCATTGCCGATCCAGCGGCTTCGAGACAGGCTGGGGCCCCATCAGCACTGCTGCTCGTCTGATGTGGGACCGGACGGAAGTGACATTACTTCCAATCCGGCAGCAGGGGCGGCCAGGTGTACAGGCACCAGGAGCAGGTAAGAGGAGCTGGGACGGGGATGAAGCCCTGACCAGCCCACCTGAGACCCCTGCAGAGCCCACCATAGAGAGTAAGCGTCACTAATGGTACAGTATATTGCACTGTACATGTACCATCAGCTATAGAGGAATACAAATCCCAGCAATACATTGTACACTGTATGTATAATGTGTTGTACTCCTCTATAGCTGGTGGTATTCTGCATTGTGTTGTATAATGTATTATTGCTGGGATTTGTAGTGCTCTATAGTTGGTGGTATTCTACATTGATTGCTGTATAATTTTACACTTTCCATTTCACATTATTGCACACCACGCTTGAGTGATGGGACTGGCTCAGTGTTCTCTGTACAGCACTGCGATATATGCCAGAGCTATATCAATGTATAATAATAGTGTGTGACTGTGGGGGGACATTAGAGTGTAAGCACCTCTGTACAGAGACTGGTGTAACTGGCTCAGTGTTCTCTGTACAGCATTGTGGTATATATCAGAGCTATATAAATGTATTATTGTTATACAGGATTATATAGCACCAACAGTTTGAGCAGCACTTTACAATATAAGGAAGGCATTACAATCACAATTCAAGACAAGATGGTAAGGAGGGCCCTGCCCCTGAGGGCTTACAATCTAAAAGGGAGGGGGGAAGTGATACATGAGGAGGTTATCCACATAAATGTAGAATAATAACAGTGTGGCGGCGGTGCGGGGGAAGGGGGCCGTTCTAAAGCCATGTAAGGGGCCCCAAAATTTCTCCTCTCCTCCGCAGCCTGTGGCTGGACAGAGAAGGAGCAGCAACAAAACAATCTATCTGCTCTCCCGATCAGCATCTTTTTGGTCAGCACATGCGAATACAGCAAACATAATTAGCATTGTCTTTTACTCTCCTAGTCTCCTAATGCTGCTGTAGAGGGGAGAAGATAAAAATAAGTCAACTTTAGGTATTTATACTAGTTGTATTTAAAAAAAAAAAAAATGTTTAAATACATAGGTAACTGCATCCATTTTTTTAAAAATATCCGCCAGGAGTTCGTCTTTAACCTGAGATTCTTTGCACAAATAGAGTGGTACAACTCTTTACTGGTTACCACAGCACAGGGTTTTTTTTTTCCTGCAGGAATATATGGAATTAATATATGTTAATGCCTCTATTTGGGTATATTTTGATGGTTAGTGCTCTTGACACTGAAGTTTACACCCATAATTATATGTGTTTTTTCAGTTCCTACCCTTCCAAAGATTTTCTATTATTCCTTCCAGTAGAAACTGCAGTATACATTTACTTGTAGAGATTTAGAAATTGCTGTTCATGACTTAGAGCCACAAATACAACAGTTAATCAATGGTTTTTCCAGTTTGTCACACTAGGGGGAGCTGCTTGCTTGATCAGAAACGTAAAGATCTGGACAAAGGTTACTTTGAAAAGTATATTTGTTAATTATCTAATTAAAAAAAGCTTATTACATAGAAATTACAATGATAATTAAAATTATATTCTCTTTAAAAACACTATTTTTTGGGGTAAATACATGTCTAATTGCTTTGTTAATATTTAACCTTCATTTGGAACCATTTCTTTCCCTACACTTAATGCTTAGTTCTTTCTGCTCAGTTAACCTAAAACCTGTATGCACTGCATATATCCCTGTTATCTGTGAGATGATTCCTCCTGTTTTAACTCAGTTTTCAAGTTTTAAACATTCCTATATCTTTTTAAGATATGCAAATAAATTGAATGTTTGGCACCATAAAATATAATGTCTTTGATTCCAAAATATGCCCCTGTAAATAATTGCGTGGGTTTAGTGATTTGTGTATGTTTATTAACTGCATTATTGTAAAATATGATCAGTATTTTTTTCTAATTCTCTTTGGATGACCCTAAGTATATATAAAAAAAATGTTCTTTTGTGTATCAGATTTTTTGTTTCTTTATGTCTACTTAAATACTGGTAATTAACCAACTATGAACTGGGGAACTGCCCAGTCCAGGTCTGGAAGATGACAAATTCTAACAAAGAAAAAAATTGTTTTATGAATTACAGTACTTTGAGGTCTTTCCAAGTGTGGGTGAAATAATGAAGTGATTCTTAATAAAAAAATTTACTCTCAAAGTGTATATATAGCCAAAACATTTTTAGCTTCAGACAGAATAGAGAAAAATGGAAGAAAAGCCAAAAGCAATGACACACCACGGTATTGGTTGCTAGGATGCTAGTGGCTGGGCTGCACAGCGACATTGGTTGCTAAAAAAACCAAACGGGTGTCCTAGCAATCACTGTGTGGCTCAGCCACCAGTCCACCAATTATAGAGCACCATTGGTTGCTAGGACAGAGATGGAGGTTCAATGGGCTGGCGAACTGGCGAAATCACTTGCCCATTCAGCAAACCGAACCTGGATTCAGGTTCAAATCATGGTCATGGTCAACTCAAACTCAAACACAAAGCTCATTCTTATTCAACAGTCCTTTTTAGGACCACGTTTTTGTGAGTGTCAATTGTATATCAGTCACTGCAGTTTAGCTGCTGGGTAAATCTTTGCCAAAACCAGCAGGAAATCCACAAACCCTGATTCTTACTATTTTTTTCTGCCCTCTTTTAGAGGCAATTTGTAAGCATTGTTTAAAAAGGACATGGGGAGCTGGGCACTGCTATGAGGGAAGTGTACCAATTCCACAAAAAAAAAATAATTGTAAAAAATAACTTACAGCAGGAAGCCGGTCTTTTAATGTAGCTTGAAGGGCAACATAAAATACACAGATCATTTAACTGCCTCCCGGCCGTTGTCATATAACGGGCGGCCAGGAGTTTCCTGGATGAAACAGGCCGTCAAAAGACGGCCTGTTAGCCCCGCCCACTCAAGCGCACCACTCCACACACGAGCGGGAAACTGCCCGGATTTAAAAACAGGCAGCGATTCCTGTTTACATACAAGCGATCCGCCGGCTATAGAACTGGCGGATCGCTTTTATAACGTGCCAGTGTGTGCGCCCCCCCTCCGCGGTCCCCCCTCCCGCTGGTTCCGAGCTCTGCTGTGCCCTTGCTACACAATCTCCCTCCGGTCCCCTCTCCGCTGTCAGAATGCGGGAAATGATTTATATTACATCACTTCCGCATTCTTGTGTGACAAAGTTAAGAGAAAAAAAAATAGGGAAAAAAATTAAAGTTGGAAAAAAAAAATTAAAGGTACACATGAAAAGGAATAAAAAAAAACAAGCAAAAAAAAAAAACACATTTTTTTTTTAACATCCCCACCCATACATACACGTGTGCAAACATGCGTCGGGTGGGCATACGTGTGAAAACAACGATTGCACCCATTACTTTGCACATGTTACATATCGCCGCAAACATCGCAAGACTAAACCGATGAGCGGTAAAAGCTTTTAAAGCGTCGCTTATGGTAAATTTTGGGTATGGTCGTTTTTTTTTGCGATTTCACAGGGGCACGCAATTTTAACGCTTAGCATGTTGGTGTCTATTTACCCGACGTGACCGCGTCTTTTATATTTTAACAAAACATTGGTAATAATAAATGTATGTATAACATAATGTAAAAAACTTTCAGCAATTTTTCCTTAATATAGTAAAAAATAAAAACCGCAGTGGTTATTAAATACCACCAAAAGAAAGCTCTATCTGTCCCCAAAACATGGTATACAATTCATTTCAGTACAGCATTGCATGACGGAATAAATGTCAGTCAAAACACAGCAGTGCTGAATACTGAAAATGGCCTGGCCAGGAACGGGGTGTACACCTGGTCTTCAAGTGGGTGATATCTTAAAATGTGAAGCTGCGCACCTGTAAGATATACTTCTACAAAAATGACATTTAGGATGAAAATGTTAGGGTTGCACAGATACCAAGTACAGTACTCGGTACAAGTACAAGTACCGATACTTTTGAGCTCAAAGACTACACTAGAGAAAAATTCAAAAATTAGGAGGCAGCTGTCATTTGTACGGAGCACACGGAGCTCCTGGGATTTGTACATCTCGGTTTTAATGTACGATTTTGTTTTTATAAATATAAATAAAGGGATGCACAGATACCAGTTTTGCGAGTACGAGTACTGGTACTTGCCGAGTACTTACAAGTACGAGTACTGATACATTTTTTTCATTGTCATGTGACAGTTTTTCTAAAACAGACTAATGATTTCAGGACAGTGATGGAGTGCCAGAGCCAGGTCCCAGCTGCAACCGCTGCAACCCTGGTAGTTCTCATGAAAATGCCTAGTATCTGCACTGGTACTCGATAGTATCTGTGCATCCCTAGATGAAATAAAAAACTATTGTGGCTAAATGACATCTCCTGACATTTCCAATGCATAGAGGTCTGGCATGACTTTTTAAGGAAGCCCTCCCCTCACACTTTTCTTTTAAAAGGAATAGTACACATTGTTTACAAAAAATGTGCACTGTGCCTTTATGGGAAAAAAATGTGTGAAGTTTCCCCCTTATCCTTGAGGTTCTGCATGGGTGGTAACCTATCGGGAACAGGAAGCTATCTTCAAGATAAGGGCTCCCCCCCATATCAGGCCTCCCCTCCTACATGGATGAGTAAGAGGTACGCAGTAGGGTTGACAGTGTTTTAGAGGGGAAGTATATGTTATTTTATTTGTTTTCTCTATGGCCACAGCCATAGAGAAAACAGCATATTTTCCACAGCATACACTTGTTTTTGACATATGCAAACCTGCTCTTTGGGGATGAGTTATATGTTATTTTATTTGTTTCACTAGGGCCTTCATTCACAGCATACACTTGATGCTGACACAAGCAAAGCTGCCTGTTTGCAGCACCTCACCGTATACTTGTCTGATAAAATAGTTTGCACAACAACCTAGGCAGGAGCTAACAAAACCTCCCTTCTCCAAGGCACAGAGCAACCAGTTGTCTGCAAATTCCGCTAATGCGCCCTCTTCTTCCTCCCCCTCCTCTTCTGCTAATCCCATCACAACCTTGCAAACTGGCACAGAAGTTAGAACAATTATCTGATCACATGCTCACTTACTTCCAGGAGGATGATCTTGGTCATGTGCAAGCATTCCCCATTTCAGACATAGAGGTGGTGGACATAAGGAAGGAAGCAGAAAATGGCAGTGGCATTCCAGCTCAAGCTTACTGGCAAGTGGGCCCCAGTGATGAGGAGGGGATAGATAATGAGGTGGCCACCGATTGGGGAGGGGGAAGGGAGTGGCAGTATAGCAGCGAGGGAGAATTTTGTTCAGTGGCAGGGGCAGCTTGCAGAGGACTAGAGGGAGCAGCTGTCCTAAACTATTCAGTGGCACTTTCCCACCAGTACAGGTTACTGCTATCCCCAGTGCCTGTCCACCGAGCTTTGCAGTGTGGGCCAATTTTATGGTGTGCAGCCTCTGCCTGTAGTGTGCGCCTTGGAAAAAGAACCAGCCATTTGGGTACAACATGCATGAGGAAACACATGACTCTGCCCCACAGATGTCTCTTCCATAGCTGCTGGAATGCAAGAAAAAAATATCCAAATCCCTCTCATGCACAGCATCTTAATGCCAGCTTGGCAAAAAAGCTGGTTCTGTAGCTGCTTCCATTCCAGCTCATGGATTAGGCCCTCTTCCTTAGGTTTATGGTCTGTGCTACACCACAATGGCAGGTACCCAGCAGAATTTCTTATATACAGAAGGCCATTTCTGTCCTTCACCAGCATGTGGAATGTAATCCGTCCAGGCTGTCAGTAGCCGGGTACACATGACCACATTGTCCAGTAAGCATTGGAGGGGAAATTACATATCTTTCAAAACATACTGGGTAAATCTTCTTGTGGCTGAGGAGAAACAGCTCTAGAGCTGGTTGTGCCACCATTTGTCTTGTCTGATGGTGTTAGTGCAGTCACCAGTACTCCATACTACTCACTGGCCCATCCTGCGACCCCATTAGAACTAGCAGTCCCTTCCCCAAGCACCCAGAGCATATTCAAACATTCCAGGCTGAATGCTGCTATGCTGTGTTGCTGTCATGGTCTGGAGACCGGGGCACTAGGGTACGTGAACCCTGGGGTTTGAGGAGTTGGTAGGAGTCACAGACAGGAGGGATATCTGGAATGTTGGTCACAGGGAGAGAGGAACTAATGGTCTGTGTATTCTCAGGATGCACTAGAGGTGCAGAATCTAAGAAGGGCCAGGTATTCAACAGAGCTTCTAGTGGTGAGGATGATTGGCTGCTGGACACCTTCCAGGTTGCGGCCCTCTAGCGCACCCATACAGACGCAAAGGACTAGTTGAAGCACCGGGGAACTGGATACAAAGAACAGGTAGGGATGAAACTTGTAACCAAGAGGAGGAAGATAGGAACAGTGGCACACAATGAAAGAGAAAGACACAAGTAAATGTGCAAGACGCACAGCAGAGGATATACTGAAGAGAGTAGCCAAGCAAAGACTCGGGAGACAGTGACACACCGGAAAGGTGAGTAGCTAGATGTATACTTAGGAAAATGAAGGTATAAAGTACAAAAGTAAGTCAGAAATGTGCATTGCACATGCATACAAAGAGAAGCAGGATAACAGAAGATAAAATGCAAGGTGTAGGACAAAGAGGTAAATGCACACAGGGAGTGTCACGATAGAAGTATAGCACAAAGCTGCAAGGAAAGAGTGGAGCTTAGAAGTAAAGGGGTAAATGCGTAGCAATATGGATACATTGGAAAGGTAAGTAACAGACTGCTAGACAGAGTTAGCCAGGAGGTATAAAGAATGGAAGTAGGTAGAAGAAAGCAGACACAATGGCTGGAGTGAGAAAACACAGAAGTAGTTAGGCAAGGAAGGCAGTATAGAGATACTCACAGCACACTGGTGAAGCAAAGGGAAATCTTCAGCAAAATACAAAAGGTACACACTGGAATACTATAGTAGGGGCGCAAAGAGCAAAGCAGCGGATAACACCAAGCAGGGATACAGGGAAGCCAAAGGCACAAGGATCCAATAGTAAGCACAGGGCATAAGATCCCAGGGATAGTTAGAGACACAAAAGGGGTACGGAACAAGGCATAAGACTTGTTGCTCGCACAAAGAGCAACAAGTGAGGAAGCCCTAAATAGGGGAGGAGAGCAGATTGGTTGCAGCCTTGTGAGACACCATAGGCTGACAGCCCAGAACCAGTGACCAAAGCGAAAATCCGGCACGGATTTCCGGATATTGTGACAGTTGCAGCTGGATGCCTGGGGGAAAAGGAGCCCCACTGGGCCAGAGCACTGGCAGCTCTCCAGACTCAGGCCAAGAGGTGGCTAACCTCACTCCATTTTTAGTCAGGTAAAGTCATGTGTGACAACCACACCAGCATCATGGCTACCCTTTATAAGGCTAAATTCACACAGATTCCTTGCAAGGCACATGTCCTCAGATTGAACTCAGCACTGATCATGGTGCAAATTTTGCACAAGCAGTTGCGTGCCGTAAATGAGTACCTGGGTGATTATAGTATGAAGGCAGGCTCTGGGGAGCTCTTTTTTTATCACCATGTCAGCAGCTCATTCAGGACACATACAGCATTTTGGTACCTTTTGAAGAGGTGACCAAAATGGTGGGAAATTATGAGGCTTGGATTAGTGAAACATTTGCCGTGGCACACACTCTATAGCCTGCTAGATGAGGCAATCGAGGCACAGCAGCAGGAGGAAGAGGGTATCTACAAGGAGGCAGTTTCACCCCTCTTAAGCCTGGGAGATGTACAAAGGTGGTGTGAGATTGGAAAAGGACAGTGTTGTCCTCAGCAACACAAGAATTTGGGGTCCTCTGCTGCAGGCAATTTGTTGTGAATTGGGTCTTTGATGCTCAAGTGTCTGTGCAAGGCCATCCTTTCTGGATGCCCAATAGAAGGCAAAAATGACTGCTACCACCCAAACAAAGCCCAAAATGCAGTACTTTGAGGAGATGTCGCATAAGAACCTCTTTGCTGCTGAAGCACTCACCCCCGAAGGAGCCACTGGATATGAACTAGGACTCTCCTACCTGTTTTGCCAGCCACCGGCCCCTTTCTCTGCTTCAGCAACACCGACACTCCAGAATAGAAACAGGCTCGAGTTGTAGGGTCTTTTTAGCATTTATTGC
This sequence comes from Nanorana parkeri, assembly GCF_000935625.1. NCBI lineage: Eukaryota > Metazoa > Chordata > Amphibia > Anura > Dicroglossidae > Nanorana > Nanorana parkeri. The sequence continues at coordinate 146,746 of NW_017307711.1, forward strand.
ACATTAGCAACTAGGAGAGAGGGTTAGGGTTGCAGGATACCCGAGTAATCAAAAATAGAGGACTGTGTATTTTTTCTTTGCAACAGCTTGTAACAGTAGCACAAGGTCCTATATCAGCGACCAGCAATAAGTAATAGCACCAGTGAACAACCAGAAATCGCCCAGGACTCATAGAGCACTGTCACAGGACTTGTAGTGCACCAACTGGCTTGTCTTCCGTATAGTACCTGAGATTAGGGTGAGAGATCTCTTATGGGGTCCAGACGGTAGCTCTCACCAGCTCCTCTGCGACACTCTTCCATGAGCAGATTCCACCTCCAGCCCAGCTTCCTTTCCAGTAACATTGAAGGTCTCTGGGCCCCCAGCATCTGCCACATGCCGAGGCTTAGACCAGGCATCCTGTAGTATCTTAGGCCTCTAGGCCCCCATCATCTGCCACATGCTTAGGCCTAGGCCAGGCATCCTGTAACACACAGACCTCCTCCCAGGGGAGCAGGGGCGGATTTACTCTCCCTGCCGCCCCAAGGCCAGGTTCCACAATACGCCCCCCCCGCGCCACCAACCCCCCCTTCCCATCAATTGAGAATGGCAACCAGATGGCAGGGCGGACATTGCTATCACACAGGCGATAACAAGCCCCTGTGTGATAGCAAGGTAGACGGCTACTTCCTCCGGCGTCAATCCACATTAACAGGACGCCTTTGGATTCATACCTCGCGCCCTATATCTGACAACTGGGGGGAGTAGTTGCGGCCCGCCGCGGTGGCCTTGTGGGAAATCCAGGCCTGCAGGGGAGAGAGAGTTCTGGAAGGTGTCCCCAAACATTTATCACCTTCCTCCAGCCATAACTCCTAGTCAGCCTGCTCACGGATTGGATGCATAATCACAGTCTGAAAATGGATCCTCCCTCACTGTATGCTGAGGCCCCAACCCAGCAACAGGGGGAAACAATCAATCCACCAGACCCAGGGAATCCAGCAGAACTCAGAGCAATCAGCATCCAGACTGATTACAGTCCAGATATAAATACTAAATTTAGTAGCGAGGGCGCTACACTGCATTTTCTGTTGGTGGCAGGATCTCCACTGAATATCATCGTGCCTCTGATTCCTTAAAGGAGCACTGGTGGAAGTGGCTGCCTCCGTTTTTTTTTTTTTAACTACAGCGGCCACGCCTGGCTGCAGGCTACACTTGCAAGCAATACCTAAACCACCTAATTGCTGATTACATCCTATCCAGGGCTAATGTGGACACTCTTAGACGTGAGGACCCATAGGGAACAGTCTTTTGGGTGTCCAGGCTCGAAAACTCACTGGAACTTCCCCAGTATGCACTGGAGCTTCTGGCTTGCCCTGCAGCCAGTGAGCTGTCTGAGAGGGCCTTCAGTGCTGCAGGATTTTTTAGAGATAGGCAAATCCACCTGTCCCGTAACAGTGTGGAACAGACCACTTTCATTTAAATTAGCCAGTCTTGGATTACTAATGACTACCAAACCCTGCTGCTGATGCTACCGACTAAAAACTTTTAAATGTCATTTGCCTACAACAACAAAATTACATCTGCCACCATTACCATTTGCTGGCACCTCTCCTGGTCAATTCTTTTACTCCAGCACTTTAAAGGTGCTACCCAATGTTCCAGCAGCTGAACCTTAGCTACCAAATTTTTGATGTGTTCTACAGGCTAAAATCATGCATTGTGCTTCAAAATTTGCATCCTATATCGGTGCTCTGGCACTCAAAAATATTTGTGGCTATTTTCTCAAATACGACACTCAAGATGAAACATGCTTGGTCTCTCACTCTTATATTGAGGCCTGGCCAAGCTTCTTACATACAGTCTAGCCACAAGACAATATTTATGGCTATTGTCTCTCAAAAATACACTTATTTTAATTTCAAGATAGAACCTGCCTTGTCTCTTTCACTCTTTTATATTGTGGTCTAACCGCACTGTTCACTCACTGCATTATTTGTGGCTATTGTCTCTCAAATAATACATTACATTTTATTTTTCAAGATAAAACCTGCCTCATCTCTTTTTGTTATACTACAACCTACCCAAATTGCTTACAGATAATACACTTCCGTACTTGGATGGTAGCTAATTGGCACTGCTTGTTGTGTTTGTGTCTGCAGGTCATTAGGGCATTGCTCATCATGATTCCCAATTTATCTACATCAGATTTATATGGGGGAAATTTCTATTTAATTTTAAAAAAAGACCTTTCAAGTTGTCTGTGTGTTTATTTACTGTTTTGCTTATTTTTGTGAATGGGTAACAAAAGTTACTATGTACCCCTTACTTATTAATGTAGGGGAGAGGGCTGGATATCTTATCGTAAGGAGTGTTTCCAGATCCCGATAAATACTCCCTCACAGACCCCCACATTTACAGGGTCAGGCATCTGGACTGGTATAGTTCAGGGGGGAAGGAAGCTGCACGCTCACTGTCCCTCCTATTCCTGGCCAGCTAGGCTTCATGGCTGGATAAGGGTCTGCTATGAATTTTGCCCACACCATTCTTTGAGTTTTTCATCTTAGGGTCCCTCTTAAAAATATATATGTTTTTTAAAGTGGGACATCTCTTACAAAATTAGACCAGACTCCTATCTATGATAAGAGTCTGGTACAGATTTTTGGGAAGAAAACAAAAAAAAAAAAAAGGGGTCCTCCTAAAAACCCACATCAAAGCCTTATCTTAGATGGGGCCTGGTATGGACTTTTATATACACACACACACACACACACACACACACATATAAACAGTATGTATTATTTTTCATTGTCCAGTATTTTTTCAATGTTTTATACTCCAAACAAATGTTTTAAAAATATTTCAGTGGTTGTCTCTCTTATAGAATTTCACTGCTAGAAGCGATGGCTAGTCTTAAGAACAAAATACATTTGTACATAAAGGAAACCATTACGGAGAGAGATACAGAGATGACCATTGTTGGCTGTCTGTGGCTTCAGTACTTTTTTCTAGGAGTATTCAGTGAAATTCTGCCATTCTGGTAAACGGCACCCATCGTTTAAGTGAAGCCAGTTTTGTGACAACCATGGCTGCCACCATCAACACCACAGAGAAATGAATGCAGCCTCAAAGGAACTGCCTGTTCCTTTGTGTTATTTGCAGGATTACCAGGTGAAAATAAAGGGAAAAAAAGCTTGAAAAAAAGACCTGATGCAGCCACTGGTAAGTTGCAATATATATATATATATATACACACACACTATATTGCCAAAAGTATTGGGGCACCCCTCCAAATCATTGGATTCAGGTGCTCCGCGAAATTTCCTTGCAACTAAATTTTCCCCCGTCAACTGTTAGTTGTATTATAACAAAGTGGAAGGAACTAGGAACAACAGCAACTCAGCCTCGAAGTGGAAGCAACTAGGAACAACAGCAACTCAGCCTCGAGCGTCTCTCTCTCTCTCCTCACCGCGCTGCTGTGATAGCGGCTCCATCCCGCGCCGCCGACTGCAGCTTCACTTTTCCTCGGATCCCCGCTGCATACAGATGGGAGAGAGCAGCGCGGATCCAGAGAAGACAGAACATCGCAATCTACCAGTGATCGCTACGCGATCGACTGGTAGATTGCGATTGACTGTATGGGCTCCCCTGATATAGTGTATATATACACACATATATATATATATATA
>NW_017307711.1:150484-204005 GCF_000935625.1 Nanorana parkeri
ATATATATATATGTATATTACATGTGTTCATTGAGGAAGTGATCATTCTACTACTTTAGTATATAATCCCCTAGAATCTAACACCAAAAAAGATTCAGCGCAGGTGAAATGTGCTTCTCAATATTCTAAGCTCAAACCTATCTTGCTTGTCCGCATAGCTTGGACTTATAAAGAGAATCAAAAAGCACATGTGTATTTAAACCATTTCAATTCTTTACCTGTACAAAATCCAGTTCTGTTGCATACAAACAAATTCCAACAGACATTTGCACTATGAGACCTGAGTTATTCAACCTACTGTATATTTATGTTTGAATACATGAAAGGGCCCTATAGTTACAAAGGTCATTTTGTAAAATGCAAGCTTGCATATCTGTTTATCTGTTTATCTGTTTATCTATGTTTTTCTTTTGTAACTCCAAAGCAGTATAGGATGTTCTGCATTGTATTTAATTGCTGAGAAAAAGAGTGATCTGTCTACAGTTTGTTTCAGTATTGTACAGTAAAAAAGTCATGTTCTGGATATCAAATTTTTCGTATTCCTATTTTATTTTTCCTGTGTGCACTGTATCTAGTATTTTTAATTGCTTCTTTGCTGCTGCCCTCTCAGCCTGTGAGTAAAAATGTAAATTACTATAATTTATTTCCCTTTATTTAATTTTGTAGCAGATATACAAAATATTCATAACACTACAGGTGCACCCAGGGAAGACCTTTATGAAAACATAGCACATCCGATTTAATAAGCAAAGCATTTCTATGGTAATTTCTATTTAAACATATCAATTTTTGAACACAGGTGATTCAATCAAAATGACTTAACTCAAAGAAAGTATTTCATTGCTAGTGAGGGCTTTCCAGTGCCTCCAGGCTATTCATTAATTAATTTTATTCTTCTTCCACTTTGCTAGCCTAGCTTACAGACTGAAACACACAATCTGATTTTCTTGCAGTAATTTACGTTTGCATCTACACAGGCGGTTTAGTGGTGGTTGAGCATGGATTTGAGTGAAAAATAATGCCAACAATAGTTTTCCTTTTTTGCTTCTGTTGTCGAAGAAATATCTTTGTGTGAATCCAGCATGTTGTACCAATTCAGTATATTGGATATTTAAATTGTGCTGCAGAATGTTTCTTAGGTAGTTTTATCATAACTGAGTGATAAAAACAATTACAACTTAATAGATTATAAAATTGTTATATCAAGTGACAGTCAGCATTAGGCACTAGTGGTTTGGAAAGGGGTTTTCTTTCAAAGTAACCCCATACGTTAAAAAGCATGAACATTGTATGAACATTGTGGATGGAGAACGGCTGACTATTGCTGGAACCTTGATCCATGTGCATACCAGTCTTTTTTGTAAATTTTTTTGTTGATTCTACAAAAGACAAGGAATCAGTACGGTAGACAGTGCATAGGATAGCACTTTTTTAACATTAATTGAAAATCTAGTCCTTGCTGTAATCATTATTTAATTTAGTTCATGGGTTATGTTTTGTATGCATCTGCCTTAGAATAACAAGTTCACATAATAATGTGATCTAGTGCAATAAATCATTTACAAAAATGCCAACAAACCTAAATAAACAAAATAATGGGAAGGAAGTTGCACTGTGGGAAGGGAGGCGGCCAGCTGAGACAGAGGCAGCCGGCAGGGAAAGAGACAGCACGTGGTGGGGGCGGACCAGAAGCAGGGCTCAATGTAGAAAAAAACTGCCCTTCCCTGCACCCAGGACTGCATGTCCTGGACATCGCCCATGGCCTCTGTGACCTTGTGAGGAATCTGACCCTGCCGATACGCTGTTCATGGCAAGATTAATATGAAGGCATTAGTAACTGCAGCAGTAGTTACCACTGCTACCACCTTGCCGACACTGTCCTTCCTTCTTGAGGGTGGCTACTTTTAGTGAAAACAGAAAAGTTATATCCAGAGACCAAGCCTTATTTGTGTTAACCCCTTCTTGGGGTGCAATTATCACAGTTTTTTATGACACTCAACAATCCTCAACTGTATAGTGAATACTAGCAAAGAAAGTGATGTGATCTAAAGAAGATCAAATCAAAGACAGTTATTGAGGGTCGGATGTTCTCATCTGGGTTTGACTACCTGGGTCAGAACACAGTCCCGCATATTAGCAACTGGGTGTCTCTTGGCATATGATCTCACACAGGGAAATCTCCAGACATATAGTAGATGATTCCAATATGGGAGTACTCGCATATGTTGTTTTAGGAGCCAACTTCTCTGGACTTCTAGGTTAATCTGGGTCGTTCCGCTCTAAGTGGCCTTTGATTGGCAAGTGTAATGATCTATTAAATAGGAAGATGGAGCTCAGCTGCGGAGACACATTTACAATCATGTGCTCTAGCCCAGGAGTACGTGATGGCAAGGTTTGATATTGCCAAGCAAGCTCAGTGCATCATTGATCTATCTTCCAACCTAACTAAGCTTGCTACACCTAAAGTAATTAATATAAAGGAATGCGCAAATAAGGAGGAGTCTCTAGGAACGATGTTGGGAGTGTTACGCTTCACTAATGTTAACTTCACATAGCAATGCGCGTCTTTAAGAGAGTATGTTCAATTCACACAAACCCTATACGTGAGTTCCCAATCACTTATATAGCAATGGACCTGTTGGTTTTATAACTTCCTATGTTCACTTCACATATGAAAGCCAAGTAATATCACAGTTCATCAAGCAGGGGTGTAACAAGTGGTTCCACAGAAACAGTATAATCTCAGTAGTGCATGCAATCTCATTAGCCACCAGCAGGGGGAAGACTTCCCTTATCTTCAATGCAAAAGTACGTACAAGTCCCAGATAGCTTACAGCAAAGGTTAAATCCCCTGTGGGTGGCAAGCCAGAGGGGAATACTTGCGGTTTGGGCGTCCTGCTGTTCGGGGTGGCTTGATCCTGGCCACGCTAGCTCGTAGTGTCCCAGGGTTTGTCAGCCGGGGTCCAAACTCGGGTGGTGAGTACTGAGGCAGGCTGTGGTGAGTGTGGCTGTAGGCAAGGAGACCGGCACTCGTCTGGCGTCCATGCTGGGTTGCTGGAACGCCAGACCGGTGGGAGATCAAGGCTTATGACGAGCCCGGAGGCGGTCTCGTATGACGTCGACGGCCCGGGGGCGGAGCTTCCACTCGGTTCCGTGAGTCGGAACGGCGGCGTCCCCGGGATCCATTACAGCAAGATAGTGAGGAGATATCTTTTCTTTTTCACTTTAGAGTTCCGGTATACCGTGGAGTTTTCTCTCATATGGCATTAAGCAGCTTTTTGTGTGAAGCAGTTCCTTCTTGTGTGATCGCAATTTGCGCCGGAAGTTCTAGCACCGGAATTTTGCTACCTGACATGCATGTGAGGTCTCAGCTAAGCGTCCACTGCCATGACGAGTTTCGTCCCGCCTCGCGTTCACCTGCATGTCAGGTAGCAAAATTCCGGTGCTAGAACTTCGACGTCGCCAATTGCAATCACACAAGAAGGAACTTACTGATCAGCTTGTCCGTGAATGTATGCATGAAAAGAGTGTGTTTATGGTTGGATTAAGCATTTTTGAACCGGGTTTCAGGTGGTGGTTTGTTGGTCTGTCATGATGACCTGTGTTTTAAACCTTGTTGAATAAAAATTATATTTTTGTACCACAACAGATATTCCAACCCTCAATAACTGTCTTTGATTTGATCTTCTTTACATCACATCACTTTCTTTGCTGGCTACTTTTAGTCCTCATGGTCCCTACGTGTGTTGTAAAGTAGTCACCGCTCCAAGCTCTCTCCTGTGATGGACTACAATTTTTATTTTAAATATCTTTTTATTTTATGACATTCATCATTTTACATCATAATTTTATAAACATTTGACACATTCATAATCTTCATCATCATATCTTAATCTATTATAATATACACTGAGTGGCCAGATTATTATGACCACCCCATCAGTACTTCGTTGGGCCACTTTTTGCCTTCAATACTGCGGCGATTCTTCTTGGCATTGACTCCACGAGATGTTGAAAGGTGATGCGAGGAATCTGACACCATGCCTGATGAATAGCACTGTCCAGTTCAGTGAGATTTGATGGTTGTGGAACCAGCTGCCTGATGGCTCTTTCAACTTCGTCCCACAAATGCTCAATTGGATTGAGATCTGATGATTGTGGGGGCCACCTACATGCATTGTACGGCGAACAGTGCATTCAGAGATCATTTGAGAGGATCCCTGATTAAGATCTGCAGTAATTTGATGCACTGTTGCCCTTCTGGTTGTCTTGTACCAGTCTTGCCACTCTCTGTTCTGCCCTAACATTTACTAGTTGCTGACGGCCACAATTCGCACGTTCAGAACCAGATTTTCATCTGACAGTCCAGTCTTTAAACACTGTAACAACAGCTGCTCTTGAACATTTAACGAATTCTGCTGTTTTGCTGATACTCGCTCCATGGCTCTGAGCGCCAACAATCATCCCACGTTCAAAGGCTGTTAAATCGTGTTGTTTACCCATAGCTTCAGAAAAAAATCACTTCTACTATCGTGGTAAACAACCTGCTTCCCTATTTATAATGGTCTGGCCCTCTAGCAACTTCAGCGAGAAATTATAGCTAATTTGCCTACAAACGTCAGGTGGTCATAATAATCTGGCCACTCAGTGTACACTTTCCTATACAAATCTTCACTTATCCACTTTCTCTTTAAAAATGAATACCCTCAATCTTACTATCCCCCACCCCCCTTCCTCTACCATAGAAAAAAAAGAAGGAGGGAATGCATAGCGATAGTAACGGAGAACACATTGAGTGTACTCGTTTGCATAGTTTTTTATACATACTTGGTCTTGGATATTTAAATCTTTCGGATCAATAAAAAATGTTTTCTGCATATTGCATCTGAGATTACTGGCATTTTCTTGTTTCAGATTTTCTGTGACAGCACAGCAAGGCTTGAGGACTGCCACAACCTGGCCAATCATGGCCCAATCCTTCCTAACTAATGGGCTCCCTATGCCAATGCAATGTTCGTATGCCATGGCATGAATGACCTTGTGCTTTTCAAGAATACGCTCCAGCATAGCTAAGGTGGAATTCCACCTCATCACCTTATTTAGGGCAGTGCTCCACTAGTCCTGCTTTCCTCTGTTCCTGTCTGAGGAGATGGCTGTCTTTCACACTATGATGGAAGTGGCCAGCAATCTTCCGACATGACTCTATTACTGTGGTAAGCCTTGCAGAGTTACTCTCCTCATTAAAAGCAGGCCTTACCACAAGATGAAGGCACCCCATCTTGGCCTTACTGCCCGCCTGCTCTCCTAGCCACTGCGTCACCATCTTTTGCAGTGCTTGTAAAAGGTTATGCAAGGTGTTCTGCTCAACCATCACCTCAGCATGCAGGAGGAAGGAGCGGTGGCCTTGTTTGGCAACTGCACTCCTGCTGATCTTCCTGCCCCTGAAGTTGGTGGTATGTCTTCCGACACTTTGGGCTGTCACCAATTTGTAGTCATGGACAGGAAGGTATGCTGGCCACTAGGAGCGCTCCATAGGTACATGGTGAAGTGCACTGTCCAGCAGCCTTTCCCAGATCCCCAATGCAAGCCATGCATATTAAAAGGGACTACGTTTTGGCTGAAGGTGATGCGGGATGGTACATGGTATTGGGGCACAAGAGCCTGCATCAGTTGCCTAATGGGCTCCCCTTCCACCATATTAAAAGGGGCCCTTCCGACTGCAATTAGATTAGCTATAAGGTGGGTAATTTTCCTGGTCTGCTGCCAGGACATCCCCTTTGCTATGAAAACCCCACGTTTGTTCAAGAGTGGCCTAGGTGCAGTGGCGTAACAACCGGGGGGCACTTGCCCCGGGCGCAGGACTGAGGGGGGGCGCCGTCACGACCCCCGCTAAACGAAGCCATGGCTTCCTCTCCCTGACACGATCACCCGGCTGTCATCCAGCGGCCGCTCGCTCCTCCGAGGCCACTGCGAGTGGACCTCTACAGTGCCTGATTGGAGGGCGCGTCTGCCTGATCCAGCCAGCCAGCCCGGATCACATAGCGGCGATCCGGGCTGGCTGGATCAGGCAGACGCGGCTCCCCAATCAGGCAGTGTAGAGGGCCGCCCGCAGTGGCCTCGGAAGAGCGAGCGGCCGCCGGATGACAGAGCCGGGAGGTGTACAGGGACAATGATGGCATGCTTGGACTTGTAGTTCCTTAGCTGATATATATGTGTGGGGGTGGGGGGTACAGTTCTAGTGGATGTTTATATAATATGGGGGGGGGGCGAAAAAAATGTTCTGCCCCGGGCGCCCATAACTCTGGTTACGCCACTGCCTAGGGGGAATGGATGGAATGCAAGATTGCACCAGCATCCCTCTGTTATTTGGCCTGCCTACTGCTGGTGGTGATGCCAAAAGTAGTTCCCTTTGTAGTGCTTGGTGGAGGAGCCATACCACTTTCCTCTCTTAGCAACACTGGTTTGTGGTGGACACCCATGTACTGGTTCATGCCACTATTACTCAGATAACCCAAGACTTTGGCCCAGCTGACCTCCCTGCCACACAGCCTATTTCGCTAGCCACCCATCGCCAATTTGGCCAAAATGGTCCCAAATTTTGGAACGACCCCGTCACTGGGTCATTCTTCCACTACTCTGGTTTATTCATCTTCACCTTTCCCTGATGGAGCAACTTTCTTCCTTTTTTTATGTTGTGGTCTGTGGATTATGGTGTGGCCTCTGGCCGAGGTAGGACGGGAGACGGTCTGGACATCTCTGGTATCTTGGCCACTTAGGTGTCACTCCCAGGTCTAGCGAGATTTAGAATTAGGATCACAGCTGCGGAGCTAGGGGGAGCTGTAACGGCAATTCAGGCTTGAACCACTGGCGTCACTCACAAGCTTCAGGTGAGTTAGAGGTTCGTGCATCATAGGCCGTACATAATTAAGAGTTTAGTAGTGGCTATTACGTCATAGACCACAGCTTGGTTGAAGCACCGGTTTAATGCAATTTAGGAAGTAATGAATATGCAGCGTAGATAATGAAATAACATAAAGAAGTTCTTATTGCGTCCAGATTAGTTCAACATAGGCAATGGACATGCACGGTGATAATGCACTGCAGGAACAGGGTCAATGTACTTTAGTATAGAATTGCATAGGCATTGGGACATGCACAGAGAATAACAGACTGTGGGATCAGGTGCTGTGTACTTCAGCATAGAGTATCATAGTCAATGAGGTACACAGTGATAATGGACTGCAGGGTTAGGTGCAGTGTACTTGCAGTTTTCTGAAGGAATGGTTGCTGAAGTCAATCCTCCTGGTAAGATGTGGGATGGCTCAGATGTCCTGAGGTAGCCAGTGTGCTCCAGATAGCAGGTTCGATAGGGGATTAGCAGGGCGTTTGATCCTCAATAGTGGAACGCCCTGCTAGCCTTGTATGATTCTTTAAATAGCCCGCAGGCACGGGAAAAGCTGCAGAATGCCAATTCCGCTTCCGCGTTCCCCCGTGGAACGCATCGGCCGGCGTCTTAGTGAGGGGGCATGACTGCGGTGATCCTCTTCCTGGTGCGTTGCACTCTCGCCGCTGGTCGTCCCCTGAACCCCTTACAGTACCCCCTCCCTAAGGGAACATCCCTGGGGTTCCTGACTGGAGAAGGCCTACTAGGGTATCTACTGTGGAACTGTTTCTTCAACCTGGGAGCATGGACGTCCGTATCGTCTTCCCATGAATCCTCCTGAGGTCCATATCCCTTCCAACGTATGAGGTATTGGATAGAGCTCCCCTTCCTTCGGGAGTCAAGAATACTAGCAATCTCATACTCCGTTTCACCATGAACCTCAATCGGAGGAGCTGGGGAGGTTACCCTGTTAGGAAAAGGGTTAGGCCTAAAAGGTTTGAGGAGAGACACGTGGAAGGATGGATGAATTTTAAACTCCGATGGCAGGGTGAGTCTGACAGTGTTAGGGTTGATCACCTTTTCGATGGGAAATGGTCCAATGAATTGTTTCCCTAGTTTATTCGTGGGAATTTGAAGTCGAATATTTTTCGCGGAGAGCCACACCATCTGGCCCGCTTGGTAACTAGGGGGTGCACGACGTCTGAGGTCGTAATAGTGTTTTTGATGATCATGTGCACCCTTTAGGTTTTCTTTTAGGATCTCTGTGGTATGATGTAGAACGGACATGAACTGTGCGGGAATTATTGTACGGGAATTCTGCAAGAGGTAACAGGGTATACCAATCGTCTTGAAGGTGAGTACAATAGCATCGGAGGTATTGTTCTAAGCACTGATTGACTTTTTCGGTTTGCCCATTAGTCTGCGGGTGATAGGCACTAGACATCCTATGGTCTATCTGCAAGGTGGTGAAGAGGGCCTTCCAAAATTTGGAGATGAATTGGGTCCCTTGATCGGATATAATACTGGTAGGTACTCCGTGTAATCTAAGTATGTTGGTGATGAACGTTTGGGCGGTCTCTTTCGCAGTGGGTAGTCGTTTTAACGGTGTGAAGTGTGCCATCTTGGTTAGTAGGTCTGCGGTGACCATGACAGTGGTGTGACCATCTGATGTAGTTTGGTCAACTATAAAGTCGACAGAGATGGCTTCCCATGGTCTATTGGGAATTGGGAGTGATTGCAGCAACCCATATGGAGGTTTCCTCTCGCGTTTGCAGGTTGCGCATACTTCACACGTGGCGACATACTCCTGTATGGTCCTAGTCATCTGGGGCCACCAGAACTGCCTCTTAATGAGGTCAAGAGTTTTGGACACACCTGGATGGCCTGCCAAAGGTCCGTCATGCAGCAGTTGGATGACTGCGACTCTCATGTTGGACGGTACGTACATTTTAGTGTCCTTGAAGAGGAACCCTTCCTCATCTTGCTGGAGACCATGTGGTATCGTCTCCGATTCGGTGGTCAAGCTAATGAACCTTTCCTGGGGAATGATGGACACCGGAGAAGTGGACAGAGTAGAGTCCTCCCTTATATGAGATAGTGAATCCGCTTTTGTATTCTTAGACCCTGGTCTGTAGGAAATGAGGAAGTCGAATCTGTCAAAAAAAAGACTCCACCGGACTTGTCTAGAGGACAGGGTTTTGCAAAACTTGAGAAATTGTAGGTTACGGTGGTCCGTAAATATAGTGAAGGGGAATTTGGTGCCTTCCAGAAGGTGTCTCCAGTTGTCCAACGCAACCTTTATAGCTAGTAATTCTTTTTCCCCGATTGGGTAATTTCTTTCCAAGGGGTTGAGGGTCCTAGAAAAGAATGCGACCGGGTGCAGAGGAGTTGCAACCTCAGCACGTTGTGAGAGAACAGCTCCAATCGCTACCTGTGAAGCGTCTACTTCGAGTACATAGTGGCTATTTGGGTTGGGTAGCTGCAGTATAGGAGAAGGTTAACTGCTTAGTGGGATCTTCATATAGCAGGGGCATGGTGTCAAGAAATTGCTGGAAGGAGTCTAGGATAGGGTCTCTTGTCTCCACATAAGTGTTTGCTCAGACACAGGGCTCCCCCCTGAGGTAGGATATCAGGGTAAGCACTTTGACCCTATCATTAGGATAGGTCCGTGGCCGTAACTCGAATAATAAGTTGCAGGAATTCATAAATTTGCGAAACCTTTTCCGATCCCCAGAGAAGAAGTCAGGGGGGCTGACCTTAGGTTCGGGCCCTTCTCTGGGTGGAGAGGTGGGAGCTGCTACGATCTCTCTAAGGGATTGGTTCTGTAACTGGAGCTCTTGTACAGTCTCGATTAGCGACTCTACGGTTTGGGTGAGACGCACAATGTGCGTGGCTAACTCTGCTGGATCCATAATAGGGTTCCACTATTCTGTCACGCCCAGGTCTAGCGAGGTTTAGAATTAGGACCGCGGCTGTGGAGCTAGGGGGAGCTAAACTCAGGGTGAGTAGTGTAACGGCAATTCAGTCTTGAACCTCTGGCGTCACTCACAAGCTTCAGGTGAGTTAGAGGTTTTGTGCATCATAGGCCATACATAATTAAGACTTTAGTAGTGGCTATTACATCATAGACCACAGCTTGGTTGAAGCACCGGTTTAATGCAATTTAGGAAGTAATGAATATGCAGCGTAGATAATGAAATAACATAAAGAAGTTCTTATTGCGTCCAGATTAGTTCAACATAGGCAATGGACATGCACGGTGATAATGCACTGCAGGAACAGGGTCAATGTACTTTAGTATAGAATTGCATAGGCATTGGGACATGCACAGAGAATAACAGACTGTGGGATCAGGTGCTGTGTATTTCAGCATTCAGCAGAGTATCATAGTCAATGAGGTACACAGTGATAATGGACTGCAGGGTTAGGTGCAGTGTACTTGCAGTTTGCTGAAGGAATGGTTGCTGAAGTCAGTCCTCCTGGTAGGATGTGGTATGGCTCAGATGTCCTGAGGTGCCTGTAGGCCAGTGTGCTCCAGATAGCAGGTTCGATAGGGGATTAGCAGGGCGTTTGATCCTCAATAGTGGAACGCCCTGCTAGCCTTGTATGATTCTTTAAATAGCCCACAGGCGCGTGAAAAGCGGCAGAACGCCAGTTCTGATTCCGCGTTCCACCGTGGAACGCAGTGGCCGGCGTCTTAGTGAGGGGGCATGACTGCAGTGATCCTCTGCCTGGTGCGTTCCACTGTGCAACGCACTCTCGCCGCTGGTCGTCCCCCGAAAACAGGGCTGAAAATTGTTTAAATCAAATTGAAATAAAATTAAAAACAAGAATAAAATCAATTTACTGCTAATTGTATAGAATAATAGCATCTTTCATCTAGAAAGGGGGAAGGTAAAACTATCTAAACATTTTCCATTAATGGAATTACACAAATTTCCTGTTCCAGTGTTTGAGACCTTCGGACTTTCCTCTTCTCCCTGCTGACATGGAACCGGAACATGCTCACTGATTACCGCAAAAACAAGGAAGAAGCGCTACCACCAAATGGGGATTAAATGTATGTGACTGAATTTGGCAGGGAATGGAATAAGGTGGAGGAGAAGGTTTGGGATTATCCGTGGTGTGCAGTAATAAATCGTGAAGGCTATAATTCTTCCGGGATATTGTTGGTTGATCCGAGTTGGCCGAGAAAACAAAATGAAATATTTGGATGAGACTTGAGCAATGTGTAATCAACGTGTGACCATGTAGAGACTCACAATGAGGTTAGGATTGATGTGATGTCATCGGCGAGGGATGTATTCCGTTGGTTCCAATGCTGATGGGGAAGTTGACTGATTCCTTAGTAGAATGCTAGTTGGTGTGCGGATTTGATGGTTGCTGATTATGAAGGAGTCCTCTTTGTTGGTGTCCGTGGCCTCTGGAGAGTCCAGCTGATGAGGAGGTGAGGAGTTAATTCCTGTTAATCTTCTAGTCTCTCTGTGTGCAGAGGCGGCGCTCATCTTGTGATGAGCAGAGGCATGATACTGAGAGGTGGTGGAGCAACGAGTGTGGCAGGGCTCGATCCTCGGGAGTCCTGTCAGTGTGGGTTAACTGTAGCGCCGGGACGGAATCTTGTGGAGGATATGCCGGCAGCGACCCACGTATGTACGGGGGAGGTTGGAAGGAGAACGAGACTTCAGCCAGCGCTGTGGAAGTCTGATAGGTAGTGGGGAGAAGGTGAAAGAGCGGAGTGTGCAGACTGTGTTCCCCAGGGGAGGGGGGAATGACAGCTCGGGTTGTCGGCCGCACACTAGCAGGAGGGCTGCTTGTGATGCGGGTGTGTGTGTGCGCTTTGAGGCTGTAATGTTCAGCGGTGACGAGGGCACAGTGACAGCGGCAAGGGAGATTGCTTGGTCATACAAGGAGTAGCAAAAAGTAGAATAAATGCTCAAGTACGAGCAGGGTGGGCAGTACACGTTTCGAAGAGTAACTCTTCTTTATCAAGCCAGGGTAGGGGAGAAGTGAACTGGCGGGGGATTTTTAAATGGTGGAGAGGGGGCGGGGGGTTTAGACATGTGGGCATGATTTTGAAGGAGGAGTGTCATGGAAGAGATCTAGGAACCTGGGAAAGTAAACTGGGGGCAGTTTGAAAGAGATGTAGGAATCTGGGAGAGTAAACTGGAGGCAGTTCAAAAGTACTTATGGGGAAAGTTTAATTAAGCATGATGCCAAGCAGGGGAGAGCTTTAGTTTTGGGTCGATTTGTTTAGGGGAGCATTTTCAAATAATGGTGTTGATTTCCAGTTCTTCATTTAGACCGTATGGGGACAGTGTATTAAGCTTATATATGCAGTACGTCTCCTGTTTGCACAGCTGATGAAATCTTTTTGGTGGGTGTAGGAGGTTGGTGATCTGTTCTATGACAAAAACCTGGAGGAGTTTCATGTTTTTGCAATGTTCATGGAGGAAGTGGCGGGGGACACTGTGTTCAGTGTTACCCTTTTCGATGAATCTCCTGTGCTCTCCTATTCGCTTGCGTAGAGGGCATATTGTGCGACCAATGTAAAGGAGGTAACGAGGGCATCTAAGGCCATATACTACGTAATTATGAGCACAAGTGGTAAATTGGCGGATGGGAAATGTATTCCCAGAGGCATCTTTAAATGTGGTTTGGCCATGTGTGATAAAGTGGCATGTGAGACATTGTCTCTTTTTACATTGATGAACTCCTATCCTGTTGTCGAAAAGGAAAGTGCATGTTGATTTTGTCTTATCAGAGGTTAATTTGCTTGGTGCCACAATATTTTTAATGCTTTTTGCCTTCCTGAAGACTACTGTTGGTTTGGGTGGGAGTAGCGGGCCCAATTTTGGGTCGCACTGAAGTAGGTGCCAATTCTTTTTAAAGATTGATTTGATGGCTCTGAATCTGCTATTAAAGGGCGTAATGAAACGTACTGTGTTCTCCTGTGTTTGCTTTTCATTTCGATGTTTTGTGGCTGGGTTTTGTGTAGAGAAATATTATAGGGCCTTGATGACAAGGTTATCTGGGTAGCCTTTCTCAATGATGTTTAGCAAAGGGGTTGTTCTGCCAAATGCAAAAGTGTTCCCAATACCCCATGGTTAAGTTGGCATAGCTGGGGGCATAATTCACCTCCATAACTGTGCCTTGAATTTGGATGTAGAATGAATCTAGGAACAAGAAGTAGTTATGTTCTAAGGTGAATCTGGTGGAATTCTAGATGAAGTGTGCTTGTTTGTAATGCAGTTTGTTGTGTCAGGTAGTACTGGAGTGCTTGGAGGCCTAATTCATGGGGGATGGACTTGTACAAGGAGCATACATCTAAGGAAGCCCAGTGGTAGGTGGGCTCCCAGGTGTAGTGGCATAGTATGTCAATGAGATGTCCTGAGTCTCTTAGACAGGATGGTATGGTCATGACAATGGGCTATAACAACTGGTCTACATACCAGGAAAGGCCACTGGTGAAACTGTCAATACTTGATACGATTGGGCGGCCGGGGGGGGTGTAGTTTAATTTTTGTGTATTTTCACAGGTGGTAGAAGAACGGTGTTTTGGGTTGGGTGGGGCAGAGGACTGATCTTTCTTTTTTAGTTATCACCTCATCACTGAGTGCTTTGTTTGTTAGGAGTTTGAGATCAGAGTGAAATTGGGGTAATGGGTCTGAGGGAAGTTTAGAGTAAGTGGTATTGTCTGATAGGAGATGGTGGGCTTCTTTTATGTAGTCAGTGCGATTTTGAATCACTATTCCACCTCCTTTGTCTGTCTGTCGTATTGAGATCTTGTCGTTAATGGTCAAGTTTTTAAGTGCTTTTTGTTCATTGTTAGAAAGATAATTTTGTTTGCGCTTGTTCAATGTCTTGTTGGATATTACGTTACCCCCATGAGGATCACATAATTTAGTGAACTCAGCATAAGTGGCTTGGTAGAACGTTTCTATGTATATTCCTTTGGATTTGAGTGGGTATAAACTGGAGGGGGGCACAATGAGTTGTGTATGATGCTCGGGTTAAGCCAGTCTGCTAGTTCAAATTCAGGCGGGTTAGAGGGGTCAGACAGTTACTCTAAGATGGCCAAACTGTCTTGGTCGGTGTTGTTGTCAAAAGAGTCTGATGTTATGTTGTCAGAGTGATTGAGTTTGTCTGTATTGTGTGGCGGTGTGATGTTATTGTAGTGTCTTTTGAGGGTTAAATGGCAGATTAATTTATTTAGGACTTTGAATAACGTGTTTAATGTCGGGGGCGAAATTAAGACCTTTGTTTAGCAGGGTTGTTTCGTGTGGGGTCAGGACGTGGTCTGAAAGGTTGAAAATTCTAACTGTAGATTGTTTGGGTGCTGTTTTTCTCTTTTTGTAATACCCATGGGGGCGTATTCCTCCTCTAACTCCTCTTCAGGTTTTAGATGATACCTTTACATTGGTCGCACAATATTCCCTCTATGCAATCGAATAGGAGAGCACAGGAGATTCATCGAAAAGGGTAACACTGAACACAGTGTCCCCCGCCACTTCCTCCATAAACATTGCAAAAACATAAAACTTCTCCAGGTTTTTGTCATAGAACAGATCACCAACCTTCTACCCCCACCAGAAATATTTTACCAGCTGTGCAAACAGGAGACATACTGGATATATAAGCGTAATACACTGTCCCCATACGGTCTAAATGAAGAACTGGAAATCAACACCATTATTTGAAAATGCTCCCCTTCACAAATCAACCCCACATTAAAGCTCTCCCCTGCTTGGCATCATCCTTTATTAAACTTTCCCCATAAGTACTTTCATACTGCCTCCAGTTTACTCTCCCAGGTTCCTAGATCTCTTTCAGACTGCCCCCAGTTTACTTTCCCAGGTTCCTAGATCTCTTCCCCCACCGGCATGTCCATCATGACACTCCTCTTCCCCCACCGGCATGTCCATCATGACACTCCTCACTGGCTTGATAAAGAAGAGTTTCTCTTCAAAACGTGTACTGCCCACCCTGCTCGTACTTGAGCATTTTTGCTACTTTTTGCCACTCCTTGTATGACCGGGCAAACTCCCTTGCCTCTGTCATTGTGCCCCTGTCACCGCTGAACATTACAGCCTCAAAAGGCAAACACACACCCGCATCACGGGCAGCCCTTCTGCTAGTGTGCGGCTGACAAGCCAAGCTGTCATTCCCCCCTCCCCTGGGGAACACAGTCTGCACACTCCGCTCTCTCACCTTCTCCCCACTGCCTATCAGACTTCCACACCGTGGGCTGAAGTCCCGTTCTCCTTTCAACCTCTCCCATACACACGTGGGTCGCTGCCGGCATCTCCTCCACAAGATTCTGTCCCGGCGCTAAAGTTAACCCACATCACAAGACGAGCTCTGCCTCTGCACACAGAGAGACTAGAAGTGTTGTGTAACGGTATCAGCCAAATGATCAGACCAGTGGTGATGTGCAATTTCTACTTTACTTAACAATGAATATCAACACAAATTGCACAGGGGATCATATGGACAGGGGTTTACAGTACAAAACGTTAATATGAACAGTAAGGAAAACAGGGATAGAACATATGAAAACAATTCTACCGCAGTTTTACTAATGGCCAGTAGATGGCAACAGCGTATTCTGAGTTCAGTTTGCTGAGAGACTAGAGAGCTAAAGAATCTCACGTGTCCCAGATAGCAATCGTTCATTCAGCAAACTGTGAGCTGAGTGGATCTCCTGCTGGCACAGACTTCGCACTGCAGACATCACAACCTGCAAAACCTTATTTCAGGGAGGTTCCCGTCTCATTTCAGGGAGGTGACCTTTCTGTTTTTTGGAGGGCATTTTTACAGCGGCCGTCGTCAGAATATAAAATAAATAATAATATATATATATAGTAAAATACAATCCATATACCAATAATATTATATATTTATTTATATATACATCAGATTTGTGAATTGATATTCAAGTATCTGTCAGTGTAAAGGTCACAATTTATTAGACAGCCCAAGACCTTTTTTAAAAAAACGCTGAGGAGTAAACTCCCTGATACACAGCTGACTAGTTGCTATGGGCAGCAAATTAAATAAATGTTCTCTATAACTAGACAACCAGGACATATAATTAATTCTATATTATCCACAAAGGGTTAACAGCACTCTCTCAACCCTGCAGCAGTGCCTGTACCTGCTCTTAATAGTAGTCTATGTCCGCCCTCACTGTGCAGCAAGTTGCTTCTTCCGTCTGAGAGCCAAGCTTCGTTCTGAGGCTACTCTAGAGATCACATGACCTTCCTCCAGGAGGCAAGCCTCACTCTGACCTTACCCACTGATATCTTACCGGAAAGGTTTACTCAGAGTACACCTTTCAGGGAGAAAATGCCTCTCTCGCGGACATCAGGGAGCTGCTGTCCAAAAGAGGGAGACTCCCTGAACATCAGGGAGACTTGAGATCCCTGGCACTGGCACTGCTGCTGCTGGCTTCGGTCCGGAGGTTCTGGTGGCTGTAGATAGGGCCACCCCACTGCATGGACAGCTTCTCCAAATGGACTGTAACAGAGTCCTCTCCAGTGACTGGGGCTTGGACAGATGCTGCGTGCTCTTGTGCTCACTGCTGGTGGCCCGCACACAAGACTTAACAGGGGAGGACCCAGCACCTGGGGACAGCTCACTTGCCCAGTCACTTCTGTCCCATCAGGCAGGATCTCTCTGAGCACAGGAAGCTGGGAGGAGCTGGCATTTATATCCCCTGGGCGTGTCCATGAGCTCAGGGGATGCTGGGAGCCCAGAGGATTGTGAGGAGTTGAGTTAAAGGGACCTGCACCCGAATCTGGATAAAGGGGCACTCCACTACAGAAGATTAACAAGAATTAACTCCTTACCTACCAAGCACCTTTTCTCAGCTGGACCCTCCAGAAGACACGGACACCAACAAAGAGGATTCGTTCCTAATCAGCAACCATCAGATCCGCACACCAACTGGCATTCTACTAAGGAATCAGTCAACTTCCCCATCAGCATTGTAACCAATGGAATACATCCCTCGCCGATGACATCACATCACTCCTAACCTCATGGTGAGTCTCTACATGGTCACACGTTGATTACACATTGCTCAAGTCTCATCCATATATTTCATTTTGTTTTCTCGGCCAACTCGGATCAACCAACAATATCCCAGAAGAATTATAGGCACCACAATTTATAACTGCACACCATGGATAATCCCAAACCGTCTCCTCCACCTTATTCCATTCCGGGCCGAATTCAGTCACATATATTTAATCCCCATTCGGTCGTAGCGCTTCTTCCTTTGTTTTTCAGTAATCAGTGAGCCTCTTCCATGTCAGCAGGGGAAGAGGAAAGTCAGCAGGTCTCTGAAACACTGGGACAGGAAATTTGTGTCATTCCATTACTGGAAAATGTGTAAATAGTTTTATAAATCTATCTTGCATTAAGCATTATTTAAGCATTAAGTGTAGGGAAAGAAATGGTTCCAAATGAAGGTTAACTATTAACAAAGCAATGAGACATGTATTTACCCAAAAAAATATGGTCTTTTTAAAGTAAATTTTAATTGTGGTCAAAGCCCCACTGATACCTACCCAGGAATCCAGATGATGGACCTGCCTACAATGACCTGAGGTGTGCTGTGGTCACTATGGTCAGGATGCAAAAAAAGTGGGCATACTCAAGAGTAAAAGGTAACTGAAAAAGGGGGTGAGGCTGGTGGGATGACGCCCACAAGCTAACAGGTGAGAGTGGGAGACTGAGCAGTTTAAAAGTGTGGGGCTCTTCCTACAAATCCGGCTAATTAATTAGCCTACCACTTGTGGTCAAAGCCCCACTGATACCTACCCAGGAATCGAGATGATGGACCTGCCTACAATGACCTGAGGTGTGCCGTGGTCACTATGGTCAGTATGCAAAATAAGGGGGCAAAAACAAACTATAGGTTGAAATACTGGATCTATTGACAAAACATTACTAGAGGAGTTTACCAAAAGCCTGAGCCATCTCCACCTGAGGGTCAGGTACATATCTGGTGTAGCACCCCAAATTCCACCTACCCAGCTGTTTAATAATAGGCACTGGAATGCCCTTGCTAGATGCGGCTGAGGCTGCCCCAATTCTGAATGAAGGCCCCGAATATTGATCAGGGTTGAGACCCATGTTGCAGATAAGGATCCGAATATGTCTCAAAAATTGGGAGGCGCTAAGGGGACCGCCAGACAAAAGGTAACAAGGGACTATCAGGAGAGTGATGCTCAAGAAATGCAACCAACTGGTCCAACACCCTGACCGGACACCAAGCATTTTGTGTCGTATAAAATGTAACCTCAAAATTCATACCAGGTAGCAGAGGGCCAAAAATAACTGCATAGCCCCCAGAAGCCGCGGCATCAGGTACCACTCGAGGAAAGGAGTCTGACACTAGAGGGATAAACATCGAGACACCGTTCCACTCACCAAGGAACCGGTCCCACATCAACCAATCAGCGCGTGCGCAGGAGTCCAGAAAAACCATCAGGCGCCGAGGGCAGCGATGCCAGCAATCTGGAAATAAAAGACCTACCCTGTGGGATGATACGCATGGCAAAAGTAAGCCTCCCCAGCACCGATTGCAGCTTCCTCCCAGTAGCCGTACCAGACTGACCAAGGCCTCAGTGACCACCTGTGTAATACCTGAGGGCGCAGGTGGAGCGGCAGGCGCTGCCACAGCAGCCTGCGCCTTGGAGCCCGAGATGTGCTGCTTCACAGACTCCATCCCAGCCTGCAGGTCCCGAACTGAAGAATTGAGCGAATTCAAGAGCGCATGGATCTGAGGCAGGGAGGGAGCCACGGACAGCAGAGACACCTGATCCGCGCTAGTGGTTGCCGCTCCGGTGGAAGCAGAATTAGAAGACAAGTAACGAAAAAGTTCTGCCTGTCGAGCCGTTGCCGGGAATGGGATCCCTCTGCTCCGGAGCTCAGCCGTCAGTTGGGGTAATAGTCCAGGAACGGGGAGAGGAAGCACTGCCATGTCCGGATTCCCTGGCCAGGGACAGCGGGATGGAGACATAGCCCACGATGTCCGAAGGCCGTGACATGACCGTATAGCTGAAACGACAAATCGAAATGAGACAGACGGAAAAAAGCAACCACCGCAGAACGTACAGGGACCAGACCACGAACAAAAAACAATGTACCGAACAGAAACGTGGGGCGAAATGAGGCCCGTGTCGGATGTAGCTAACTAGAGCCCGAGGGGCAGTGCTGATGGCGCGAACAGGGGCGTATCTGCCGCGAGGCAAACAAGGCGTTTGCCTGGAGCGGCAGATGCGTCCCCAATCATATGTATCAGCAAGTAACCAAACGGAAAACAGAACACCTACGCCTAGTGTATGTGAAGTGCGTTCGTGCGTGAGAAGAAATGAACGGAACAAAAACGTAATCCGAGTTACACACACCTGACGAAATGAAGGAGCGAATAATTCCCACGGGGAACCGAAGAGCTCCACCACTGACACAGAACCTGCGAGTAGATGGAAAACACGACAAAATCCCCTGCAGCCGCCCACCTGGCACACCGCAGCAATGAACCACCTATGCAACGACACCCCCCGAAGTATACAGCAGCCTACCTCTCCCCATACTTTTTTTTTTTAAATCCCGACCGCCCCCCTAACAGTCAAACATATGCGTTCACAACACACACATGCACATGCAGAAATAAAAATATGACATAAAATGTTTTAATTTATTTGTTCCCGTAAATGTCGGACAGGTAGAACAGTGACATGAGAACGGAAAAGCCCATAACAGCCCCAGACCCACCAGAAAATTATTTGTCTATTCCCGTTCTATTCCTATTACTACTCGAAATACATATATAGACACATATATTTTTTATTTTTTTGCCCTACCCCTTTAAGGGACCCCAAGCCCAAACACATAGAACACGCAGACAAAGCGTATGGCAGCGAGCCCGCAACATAAAAGCGAAAGAAGCCGATAAGAAAAAAACACACAAGACAAACACAGACAGCACTTACAGACCAAC
The DNA here is from genome assembly GCF_000935625.1 of Nanorana parkeri. Taxonomy (NCBI): domain Eukaryota; kingdom Metazoa; phylum Chordata; class Amphibia; order Anura; family Dicroglossidae; genus Nanorana; species Nanorana parkeri. Next base: position 170,377 of record NW_017307711.1, read on the forward strand.
CAGATTTGAATCTCCCGCCAGAAACGAGCCGCCGAGGACGGCTGAAGTAACGCCACTGAGTGCAGCCGAAAAGCAAAAAGGCCGACGAGTAGGGGAGACGAGCTGCCGCGAGCAGGAGAGACCGGAAGCCAGAAACCCGGAAGGAAGGCTCAAATGACGCCCACAAGCCAACAGGTGAGAGTGGGAGATGTTATGGAAATTGGATTGGTTCAACGCACAAATCCATACTGCGCTAGAGTGCGCCAAACACAAAGAATTCCCCCTGTGCTTAAAAGCACAATTGTATTACGCTCTTTTGTGCGAGGACTGGCAGTACCTCTTTTGAGTCATGTAGAGTTAGGACACAGGAGACAGATACTGCTTGCTTGCCAATCCCATGCTTAGAGAGCCAGCCCAGGTATGTGTTTATTGTTTTATACCTGCCCGACAGGAAGTGATGTCAGACAGGAAGTGATGTCTCAAACCAGCAAATGTTTTCAACAACCAGAAACCAGGAAGTGATGTTAGACAGGAAGTAATGTCTCAAACAGCAAACCAGGAAGTGATAGCAAACAATCACTTCCTTACTACATATTAACATATCAACACAACATATCTCCAATTACCACTGGAGAACCTTATCCAGCATTGGTCAGTGATCAATGCCCAATAGCGTTACTATGATTCTCATGCGTGCTTATTTACAGGGACAACGTCATATTATCTCCAGCGGTTGATCAGGCGCACTAGAGAGAACAAACGCACGTTCCTTTCATAAAGGCAGATATGTATCTTAAATAATGCTATGTCCTCAAAGCAAGTTGTATACACGCCAAACCAATAAATCCGCGCAGGGGCCCTAGCTTGGCGTCCACACATTCGCTAAGAAGACACTGCTCCGCCATGCATAAGATATCTACTCCAATGGTTAAACCCCAGTGCCTATTTAAACCTAGACACTGAGAGACATCTTGACAAAATATTACAATACACTAAAAACACATCCTAGTAAAATTTCCACAACAGAGACGGAGCAGTTTAAATGTGTGGTGCTCCTCCCACAAATCCGGCGAATTAATTAGCCTTCCACTTATCATTGCAAGTTCTAGGTAATAAGATTTTTTAACCCCTTCATGACTGAGCTAGTTTTCAGGTTCTGTTCATAAATGAATGACACATTTTTTACATTTTTGCTGTGTGATTCTTCCACAGCAGTAATATACTTTCTTACTAAATGTACCCACACATATTATATATAGTTTTTTAGAGGACAGATAGGGCTATATAATTATATCACATATGTGTACCTAACCCCTCACTTAGTTTGAATAAAATAAAAAAAATGAGGAAAAAAACATCATATAGGCACAAAGTGACAGGACGTACACTGTACGTCTCCCGTCACGAAGGGGTTAATTAGAGAATTAAGAAATATACTTTTCAAAGTAACCTTTGCCTAGATCTTTAAGTTTCTGATCAAGCAAGCAGCTCCCCCTAGTGTGACAAACTGGAAAAACCATTAATTAACTTTTGTATTTGTGGCTCTAAGTCATGAACAACAATTTCAAAATCTCTACAAGTAAATTTATACTGCAGTTTCTACTGGAAGGAATACTAGAACATTTTTGGAAGGGTAGGAACTGACAAAAACCCACATAATTATGGATGTAAACTTCAGGGTCAAGAGCACTAATATGCCTCAATAGAGGGCCGCTGGTGCCTGAGTTTGGCCAGTCACTGCCTGCGGCCCTCTATTCAGGCATGTTAGAGGGCAGCTCTCTGGGGCCTCTCGGGGCCCTAGTGAGAAGCAAGCCGCCCTCTAAAATGCCTGAATAGAGGGTCGCCACTGCCTGATCACGGCCGGTCACCGACCCGGATAGCTAGGCGATCCGGGTCGGCCGGGCCTATTTGCACGGGCGGGCCTAGAGTGGCAGCTCCACCTGCCCCTACGTTAATTCGGCCCTATGTACGCTAACGCTAACCCCTTTTGAGAGTAAATGCCTATCAGATCCTTATTATCTCTCGTATTTACTCTTTGCATCCTCCAAAAGAATAGTGCCTAAACTGTACCAGACTTAGTGGGAACTGAAGCTTAAATCTTCCCTATCACCCAAGCATTGGCTGATTTGGTTGGCAACCTCTGAGAGCTCGTGGAATGTTTTGATTACAGAAAATTCTCTTTAAATCATCTACCGATGGTATACTCTGATTTGCTTGGTTCCCTTTATCCCCATGCACCCCACTACCTTCATCCATGGTTGCTCACAACTGGGCATGATGGCATATCTGAAGGTTTTGTCTGGAGACGGTCAGGATGTTGGTGCGAGTTTACAAGCTCTTTCTGATGCTCCTCCACACAACTGTTACTAAGAACTCCTATGAGGCTTTACTTTATAAGCCCATTTAGCATGGAATGGAAACTTGTTCACCATATCCTCGCTGCCATCAGAATGACCATTGCCAGAGCCTGGAAATCACCTCTTTGAAGTGGTCAAACATAGAATTACATAGATAATGATTGATGACATACAAACAGCAATTCTGGCGGATACCCATGTTAAATTCCTTCTAACTTGGCAACCCTATATTACCTATTCGCAACCTTCAATGTCTGAAACTTCATTATTGAGTCTATGTTTATTTTAGGGCTTAGCCCCTGGAACTCTGTCCCCATCTCCTCCTTTTCACTCTTGACTTCTCTTTCTTCTTTCCTTTATTTTTTCTCTTTCTCGCCTCTTTGTATTCTTGACTGATGGATTCGTCAATTTTCTGTCCCTCCGTTAAAACCCCAATAAACACACGGACTGCACGACATGGATTTTATGGCCACAGCAGCCCTTTTATTAAACAACAACTTTAACAATAACCAAAGTAATAAACCAAATATACAAAAATAATACTTTAAACAAGGGTTGACCTGAGAAGCGGTCTTTGGGTGCCCGCCAGCCCAAAAAGGCCTCTCATAACACTCCACCCCTGTCCCCAGCCGCAGCACAACCTGCTCGAGGACACTTATTCCTTCTGGGTTCCCAAGGGGCCAGGCCCCCGCCCTTTACAAATCCAGACACCAACAGGGGGAAGCACCCATACCAACTGAGGGCCCCCCATTTTTGTAATGAACTCCGATTTTGTAGACCCACCAAAGACCCCCTAACCCGCCACACGAACATGAGTGACACCTCACTCAAGTGAGTCACCCCACACCTGCACCGCTCGCTGGATCTCATCCTGGAGCCCCAGGAACCAAAAATCAGTGCCAACCGCATTCAAGTGCACACCGTCATCCCTCCAGTACTGGACCGAGCAATCCTCTAAGTCAGAGTGCCGCGCCACGAGGCCCCCCAGCCGAGCAACAAATTTGCCCACCACCCGATTGAGCTTGATCCGGGCCTTATTCAGGCGATTCACCGATCGGGCATACCGCCAAGCCCTCCTGGCCACGATATCTGACCAAACCACCACCACCCCAGGGAACTCCCGCCTAAAGCGCAGCAAATCAAATTTAATGTCCCGGATCAAATCCCTGGAAGCACGAACCCCCAGATCGTTGCCCCCGACGTGCAACACCAAAATGTCCGGGGGCCTATCAATCCGGGAAAAATAGTCAAATTCCGGCAAGACCCGGCTCCACGTCATGCCCCTAACACCCAACCACCGCAGGGTGGCAACATCCCGGGGGACTCCTAGCTGCCTGCCCTCTGGCCTAGCGTCAGCCCTAATCCCCGCCAAAAGAGGTAGGAATCTCCCAATATCCACACTAGGCCTTGCCGGAACTCTGTAAGAAAACCAGAGAACAATTAACAACACAAACCAAAAAACCCCCCAGCAAAACAACATCAGCGAGGCACAACAGATGGAGAGGAAAAAACCACCCCACCCGCTACAAAAGATGAGGGCGAACATAAACCCGGAACCGATCCGACTCCCACCGGCCAATCCTCCGAACGACCTCCGGAGGAAGCCCCCACCTGGCAGCCTCAGCCGCCGCCACAATCAGTAGCCGCCCCCACCCTAAACGAATGAGTATTAAACTGCCGAGAATCTCGGCCCACCCCCGCCAAACAACGCCGGAACACCGCCAAAAACTGATAGCGCGACAGCCGCCTGTCCCCTCAGCTGCATGTAACCCCTGACACAAGACACAGGGCAAACAGCCTCCAGTTCCACCTTGCCCAAAATGACCTCCGCCCCCCGACCCAACTGATCGGTCTTGGAACGACGGATCCGCACCTCCATCAGCTCGCCAGTCAAACACACATCCCACCACTGCAAACCCCCCAAACCCTGCCTATTGTTACTGACAAGCTCACCCACCCGCAACGCCCCAAAAAAGGCGTGCGCAAACGCCGCCCTGAACAGAAGACACTCCTGAAGACTCCTGAAGACACTGGATGCCTGGAGTCCGGGGCCACGCGACCCTTCCGAAAACCACGCATTGCCTGCTGTACCAAAAATTGCTTGGTCACGTCCTGCACACCCATGCCATGCCATCCTGCCCAGCTCGACCTCCTTGTCCAGTTTGGCCGAGACCACCCAAGGGTAAATAAATGCAGATTTTAAATTTTTGGGGACGGAGGCAGGGACAAGAGGGACAGGACAAGGAATACGAAAACCCATACTAAAGCCGCCCCGCAAAAAGTGCGCATCCCCCCTCCTAGGATACCTACTTAGATAAGGCTCCATCGCGAACAGCTTTATCGGCGTCCTCCCTTTTTGCAGCAGGGTCGGACGATTGGGACTTGCCCCTCTTAAAACACCTGGACAATCCATGTGAGCCTCCGCAGCCAGAGCACTCATGCTTGAAACGTCAGGAGGACCCAAAGCGGCAAGAGCCCTCGTTGAATTGCCAACAATAGCCCTTCCGCTGTCCAGCCGACTGTCCCGAGGCTCCTGAACTGCCGGCAGCTCCTGGAAAGGCGGTCCCGGCACCCGGGGCTGCGCCATGAGCTAAATCCACAAACCAATATCTTTGTGATCCCAACGCACATCATGATGAACAGCCTTCCGCTGGCGGAACTGCTCATCATAACGCAGCCACGCCTTGCCACCATATACCCTGTGCGCCCCCCGATCGCATCCATATAGCAGAACAACGCCGAACAATGCTCGGGCGCCCGCTCACCAATCACACTAGCCAAAATCGCGAACGCCTGTAGCCAATTCGTAAATGTGCGCGGAATGAGACGCCAGCGACGCTTTTCCTCCTCCTCTTTCTCACTCTCATCCGCCTTACCCTTCTGTACATTGAACTTCTCCAACGGCAACAAAGAAAACAGCTCCACATATTCCCCCTTCCAAATCTTCTCCCTAACATCTGGCTTCAAGTGAACCCCCAAAGGGCCCTCGAAGCAAACATACACCTGCCCTTTTGCCGAATCCGCCAAGCGAACCGTGTCAGCGTCCTTCGCCGCAGGGGGCCCCGCTCCACCCAGCGCTGCAGCTATGGAGTCAGACCCCCCAGCCACGGAAGCAAACCTCACTCAAGTGAGTCACCCCACACCTGCACCGCTCGCTGGATCCCATCCTGGAGCCCCAGGAACCAAAAATCAGTGCCAACCGCATTCAAGTGCACACCGTCATCCCTCCAGTACTGGACCGAGCAATCCTCTAAGTCAGAGTGCCGCGCCACGAGGCCCCCCAGCCGAGCAACAAATTTGCCCACCACCCGATTGAGCTTGATCCGGGCCTTATTCAGGCGATTCACCGATCGGGCATACCGCCAAGCCCTCCTGGCCACGATATCTGACCAAACCACCACCACCCCAGGGAACTCCCGCCTAAAGCGCAGCAAATCAAATTTAATGTCCCGGATCAAATCCCTGGAAGCACGAACCCCCAGATCGTTGCCCCCGACGTGCAACACCAAAATGTCCGGGGGCCTATCAATCCGGGAAAAATAGTCAAATTCCGGCAAGACCCGGCTCCACGTCATGCCCCTAACACCCAACCACCGCAGGGTGGCAACATCCCGGGGGACTCCTAGCTGCCTGCCCTCTGGCCTAGCGTCAGCCCTAATCCCCGCCAAAAGAGGTAGGAATCTCCCAATATCCACACTAGGCCTTGCCGGACCTCTGTAAGAAAACCAGAGAAAAATTAACAACACAAACCAAAAAACCCCCCAGCAAAACAACATCAGCGAGGCACAACAGATGGAGAGGAAAAAACCACCCCACCCGCTACAAAAGATGAGGGCGAACATAAACCCGGAACCGATCCGACTCCCACCGGCCAATCCTCCGAACACCACCTGGCAGCCTCAGTAGCCGCCCCCACCCTAAACGAATGAGTATTAAACTGCCGAGAATCTCGGCCCACCCCCGCCAAACAACGCCGGAACACCGCCAAAAACTGATAGCGCGACAGCCGCCTGTCCCCTCAGCTGCATGTAACCCCTGACACAAGACACAGGGCAAACAGCCTCCAGTTCCACCTTGCCCAAAATGACCTCCGCCCCCCGACCCAACTGATCGGTCTTGGAACGACGGATCCGCACCTCCATCAGCTCGCCAGTCAAACACACATCCCACCACTGCAAACCCCCCAAACCCTGCCTATTGTTACTGACAAGCTCACCCACCCGCAACGCCCCAAAAAAGGCGTGCGCAAACGCCGCCCTGAACAGAAGACACTCCTGAAGACTCCTGAAGACACTGGATGCCTGGAGTCCGGGGCCACGCGACCCTTCCGAAAACCACGCATTGCCTGCTGTACCAAAAATTGCTTGGTCACGTCCTGCACACCCATGCCATGCCATCCTGCCCAGCTCGACCTCCTTGTCCAGTTTGGCCGAGACCACCCAAGGGTAAATAAATGCAGATTTTAAATTTTTGGGGACGGAGGCAGGGACAAGAGGGACAGGACAAGGAATACGAAAACCCATACTAAAGCCGCCCCGCAAAAAGTGCGCATCCCCCCTCCTAGGATACCTACTTAGATAAGGCTCCATCGCGAACAGCTTTATCGGCGTCCTCCCTTTTTGCAGCAGGGTCGGACGATTGGGACTTGCCCCTCTTAAAACACCTGGACAATCCATGTGAGCCTCCGCAGCCAGAGCACTCATGCTTGAAACGTCAGGAGGACCCAAAGCGGCAAGAGCCCTCGTTGAATTGCCAACAATAGCCCTTCCGCTGTCCAGCCGACTGTCCCGAGGCTCCTGAACTGCCGGCAGCTCCTGGAAAGGCGGTCCCGGCACCCGGGGCTGCGCCATGAGCTAAATCCACAAACCAATATCTTTGTGATCCCAACGCACATCATGATGAACAGCCTTCCGCTGGCGGAACTGCTCATCATAACGCAGCCACGCCTTGCCACCATATACCCTGTGCGCCCCCCGATCGCATCCATATAGCAGAACAACGCCGAACAATGCTCGGGCGCCCGCTCACCAATCACACTAGCCAAAATCGCGAACGCCTGTAGCCAATTCGTAAATGTGCGCGGAATGAGACGCCAGCGACGCTTTTCCTCCTCCTCTTTCTCACTCTCATCCGCCTTACCCTTCTGTACATTGAACTTCTCCAACGGCAACAAAGAAAACAGCTCCACATATTCCCCCTTCCAAATCTTCTCCCTAACATCTGGCTTCAAGTGAACCCCCAAAGGGCCCTCGAAGCAAACATACACCTGCCCTTTTGCCGAATCCGCCAAGCGAACCGTGTCAGCGTCCTTCGCAAGCGAAGGCAGGGGGAGCTGGCACATGAGAGGCAAACCCGACCCCCCCTGGGTCCTGTCGACAGCGGGGATTCCTCCCAGCCCTCACAGCCGACCCTGAGGCAGAAGGCAGCTGGCGAGAAGCTGGAGGGTCCCTGGTGGGGCTCCCATAGTGACGCCGGACCCTGGGGGAGCTAGACGGACTCAAGCGCTCAGGAGGCCTACACCTCCTAGCACGTTTTGGGACAGGGGGGCTGGATGGGACCTCCCCTGGACCCCCTAAAGCTTCAGCAAGCTGCTCCTGGAGCCACTGGGGGCCCTTTAGCTCAGCAGCCGCCCTGACCTGCGCCAATAGGGACTCCAGGTCACTCATGGTAATATGTCTTTTCCAGCAGGGGGAAAAAAAGGAGACCAACCTGCTTCCTTCATCGATTTCCAGAGGCTGCTTCCCTCAGCCCTCACAGTCCCTTCCCATGCAGCTCCTCCCGGACACCTGACTCCCACATCCAATCAGGTAAGAGCAGCTATTCCCATTTTATTTTTAACCCTTTCTCCCGGGACTATACCTCCCCCAGTCATGTAGCCCCTCCGCTTAGTCTCTCTGTGTCTGTCTTCTATTGCCTCTCTGGTTTGTCTTTCTCTTTTGAGCTTTGTCTGAATGCTTTTTTTCCTCTTATATCTTTGGTAACATGTTTACCTTGGCTAGTGAAGGGCTCGGGCATGTTCGCAGCTCCACGCGCCAAGCCCGGCAGGGAGCTGACAGCGCCGCAGCGGCAATCACAGGCACTGAGACATTATCCCGGTCTGCAGCTGGCGGCCTTGACACGTGGAGCTGCGAACACGCCCGAGCCCATCACTAATCTTGAATCTGTTTCAGGCTCTGGTTTATTCTTTGCCTGTTTATTCCCATTCTTCTTTGGGCTCAATAGCAAGGTTAAAAATTTTAGCTACCGACTGTTTGTTGCTCTTGACTGTTTTTGTCTTATATACTCGGTCCTATGCAATGCCTTTGCCTGTTTTGTCTTTGACCTCTATTACCTGTACTGAATTTTATGTTTTGCATTCCTTTAATAAAGTATTTTGCAAAAGAAAATTTGCAATGGCTCTATCAGACATTCCCCAGTGGTTGTGGTTCTACTGCTGCTGCTTGCTTGTGCGCTGTGGGTAGCAGACGTGCGACCAGTAATATAGGCATGCCTGCCATCATCTGAAAAGGCTTTGTATAACGATCAGTGGCATTCTCACCGTATAGTTTTTTCTTCCTCCCCCACTCCTACATCTGCATTGCGGTCCCATTTGACATCCCTTCTTTTATCTCCTCTGCGTCTGTGCTACCTCTCCTCCACTCTGGCAGTCCAGTACCCTCACTGAATTACCCCATGGCATCTGGGGCACCCACTTTTTAGCATCCTCTTCCCAGCTCCTGAGCCGCCAAGTTCTTCCATACTTGCAAGCACTCTCTACACTCCACACTCAGTAACCAGAACCTCTCTTGGAGCTTAGAGCTTCCATCCCTGTTGTAGTTCATGAGGGGGCCTCCCGCAGAGGGCCCCGATCTCCTAGCCCTGCTTTTCTAGGAAGCCCCAGGTCACACCAATCCCTCTGCAGCCAGGGCCTCACACCTAATCCCCCTTAGTTCCCTAGCCCCCTGCAAATCAGCAGCACATGGATACTCACAGTGTCACCCAAGCACACAAGTTCCCGCGATCAGCAGCACACCACGCCTACTTCAGCTTCTGGTTCTGTCACTGAACAGCCCCACTTCCCTGGTCTGCAGTCACTCCCCGGGTGACAGCTGCATACTGATCCACCTGATCCCCCTGTAGCCAGGACCACACAGTGTCCCCCTAGCACACTAGCTTCCGCAATCAGAAGCATAACCCGCCCCCTTCAGATTCCAGTGCTATTCTGTGTTGGTCTTAGCCAGCCAGTAGTATGCAAGGAATTTTATTTATTTAGTGGACAAAGACACAATACTGAAAACACCAAGTTGTACACTGATCAGCCATAACATTATGACCACCTGCCTAATACTGAGTGTCTCCCATTTGCTGCCAAGACAGCCGTGACCCATCGAGGCATAGACTCTACTAGACCACTGAAGGTATGCTCTGATATCTGACACCAAGCCATCAGTAGCAGATACTTTAAGTCCAGTAGTTGCGTAGTGGGGCCTCCATAGATCGAACTTGTTTTTCCAGCACACCCACAGATGCTTGATTGCGTTGAGCTGGATAATTTGGAGGTCACCTCAAACTCATTGTTGTGTTCCTCAAACCATTCTTGAACCATTTTTGCAGTAAGGCAGGGTGCATTATCCTGCTGAAAAAGCCCATTTGCCATCAGGGAACACCATGTCCATGAAGGGGTGTACTCGGTCAGCAACAATGTTTAGTTACGTGTCAAAGTAACATCCACATGAATGCAGGGCCAGCACTGCCGCTAAGCAAACTAGGCAGCCACCTAGGGCGTAGCTTCGACCAGCGGCAGTGCCAGTCAGTGAAGTAACACCTGAGGGGCAGGGCGCCACTTTCCAGGGGGGCGGCAAAAAACGCCACCCCAAAAAAACAGTGAGGCAGTCAGCAACAACAGCAAAAGGAGCACCTGACCGCTGCCCTTGTTTTTACTTTCACGTAACATTGACAAGGAGAATAAGGAAGTGCCGAGATCACTGGCAGCAGGAGCAGCACAAAGAGCAATCTTATCATGAGATTGGTTCTCTCTCTCGTGGTAAGGCTGCAACTTACCAGCCAACTACAGAGCCCAGCAACAAACACCAACCCGGCCGGAGCAAGATGCAGCTCATCTTCAAAGTGTCCCAAATGGTGAGTCAGTGTATATATCAGTCCTTTTAACCCTGATTTACTGATGAGGGGGAAGCCAAAACTGTGCTTTCCAATTTTTGGATATAATAGGCTACTGGAGGTAAAGCATTCTTATATAGGGGTCTCACATGTGGCCCCTAAAGCCATTAAAGGGCCACATACTGTATAATATTCAGTGACTGTAATCTCAGAGGCTGCTGACATGTCACAATCAGAGATTGCTGGCACGTTACAGGAGATCATCAGAGACCGCTGACGTGTTACAGAAGATGGTAAGAGACTGCTGACATCTTACAGGAGATGGTCAGAGACTGCTGGCATGTTGCATGAGATGAAAGGAGATTGCTGGCATGTTACATGAGATGATCAGAGACTGCTGGCATGTTACATAAGATGGACAGGGGCTGCTGGCATGTTACATGAGATGATCAGAGACTGCTAACATGTTATAGGAGATGATCAGAGACTGTTGACATGTTACAGGAGATGACCAGAGACTGCTAACATGTTACAGGAGATGGTCAAAGACTGCTGGCATGTTACAGGAGATGGTCAAAGACTGCTGGCATGTTACAGGAGATGGTCAGAGACTGCTGGCATGTTACAGGAGATGGTCAGAGACAGAGAACTAGTTGATACCGTAGCTAACCTGGCATTGCTGGCAGTGAGACAGGTGGCGTCTGCTTGGTCATAATCTGCCATGTGAGCTGTGAATCCCACATGCCTGGGCAGTTTGCCACCCTCAGGGGCTTTTTATGCTACTGTGTTGCCTATTTAGTCTAAAGCAGAGGAAAACAAACAAGCAAATGTGGGTATTCTATTTGCCTACATATGCTGTGTGTGTGTGTAAATTAATATATACATATCATCTGTTTTTTTCTATATAATGGTGTCATCATGGAAATATTTTTTTTATAATGGCATACAGTCAAATAATAAAAAACAGTGCCATTATAAAAAATCTTTTGGGGAGTTGGGGGTTGTAAGTAGCTGGTCTTGCCTAGGGCGCAAAATAGTCTAGCACCGGCCCTGGATAAATGGGAGGACCCAAGGTTACCCAACAAAACATTGCCCAAAGCACTGCCTTCGCCACCTTGCCTTCTTTCCATGCTGCATCCTGGTGCCACCTCTTCCCCAGGTAAGCGACACACATGCACCATGATGTTAAAGAAAAGGTGATTCATCAGACCAGGCCACCTTCTTCCATTTCTTCGTAGGCAAGTTCTGATGTAGGCGCTTTTGGCAGTGGACATGGGTTAGCATGGGCACCTTGACTGGTCTGCAGCTACGCAGCCCCATAAGCAAACCTTTCTATTGGAAACAGCATTAACATTCTCAGCAATAAATAAAAGAGCTACAGTAGATCTTCTATTAGATCAGACTACACAGGCCAGCCTTCACTCCTCAAGTGCATCAATGAACCATGGCCAACCATGACCCTGTCACCAGTTCACCAATTTTCCTTCCTTGAACCATTTTTGGTAGGTTCTGACCACTGCAGTGGGAACAAGCGCTGCAGTTTTGGAATTGCTCTGACCCAATCATCTAGCAATCAAAATGTGTGCCTTGTTAAAGTCGCTCAAATCATTACGCTTGCCCATTTTTTCTGCTTTTAACACATCAACTTCAGGGACAAAATGTTCACTTGCTGCCTAATATATTCTATACCCACTTCCAGGTGCCATTGTAGCAAGGTGTAGCGCTCACCCCCGAAGGAGCCGCTGAATGATCGGGTCTTCCATAGCCTGTCTAGGGATTATTAAAAACACATGGCTGCCCCAATAGCACTTACCACTTTCAGTGGTTACCGACAGATTGAAGTCCAGACAATAGCTCCAAGATGATTCTCTTTTATTTGCTGAACTCCAGGGAGAGAGGGAAGAGGGTCAGGCACATCCCGGATGAAGGTAGACTCCTTGTACTTGAAACAGAGCAAAGTAACTGCTGCCACCACAGACTTGGACCTTTAAGCCATACAGGCAATCTGTGTGGAGAACTTCTGGCAAGCAGTACTGTCAAGGGTCTTGTTCAGGCTCAACTTCAGACATGAGTGGCTGACCACTGGGCCTCCAGGCTCAGGCCCCAGTGTCCAGGCCTAGGCCCCAGGCTCAGGCCTAGTCCATTCTATCTCTTCAGCAGCAGGCATCCTGCCCCAGGCCAGGAGGGCCCTGGGGAGGGCAAGAGGAAGAGACTGTTGCATCAGCCACACTCAGCATTTATATCCTCTCCCAGCATGCATCACTGCTACTGTCCTGCAGTGATTGGCTGGGAGACATAAATGCCCAAAGCAATCCTCATTGGCTGTTCTGCCCTGTGTGGTAACACACCCACCCACAGGCAGACACAGCTTCACAGATTGTTCTGTCACAGTTAACTGAACATAGACTATAGAAATATTTTAGCACCCCTATAAGTAGGGTGCTGCAAAGGTAATCAATGTTATTCACTTCACCTCTCAGTGGTCATAATGTTATGGCTGATCGGTGTATAACTGGATGGGCAAAAAAAGTATTCTAGCCCCAAGCAGACTAGAAATCTAAACTACAACAAGAACTCTCTAGCAAAAGGACCTATCTGATACTTAACTAATGGGAAGTACATGCACTCATGGCAATTGTCTCACATGCAACCTAATAAACAATAGAGCAATGGATTTCACTTCTACTAGCACAAGAGCAACACACCTAATAAAATATATTATCAGCTGCATAACAGACTAGGTGATTGATCTGTTGGAATGCCCCTGTAGCTTATAATATATAGGAAACACCATGCAAAAATTAAGTGATAGAATTGGGCAGCACAGAAAAACATAAAAAAAGGTTTTATGAATCATGGGGTAACTAAACACTAGATACCCTTTTAAATTTCAGCAATAAAACACAGAAAGGCCTTAGAACAGCATGACAGGTACAGGAGATTAAAGTTGAGAGTTGTGATGAGCAAACTAGCCTGCACAGTATCACAGGTTGCTAATATAGTCCCACAGCATCATAGGTTGCTGTGGTGCAAGGGCGGATCCAAGTCTAGTCTCAGGAGGGGCACTTCCAGAAAATAAGGTGTTGCTTACAGAAGAGTATTGCACATATATATTTTGTTGCAGTTGTTATGTATAACAGCAATTGTGACTTTTTTTTTTTTTACACATGCTAACACTTTGATGTGCAGGATTGGAATCTCCGCCAAACAACATTTGGCACATTACTGTCATTTAATGAATCTGTAATCCACACTGCACATTACTGTGTTTTATTGCTGTGGAGCTTTGTGGTGCAATGCTAGGGCTGACCGCTGTGACCCTGGTAGTTCTGCCACTGTATAGAGGACTACAAATCCCAGCAATACATAATACAGCAATGCAGTATACCACCAGCTATAGAGGACTACAAATCCCAGCAATACATTATGCAGCAATGCAGAATGGCGCTGGCTATAGAGGACTACAAATCCCAGCAATAAATTATGCCGCAATGCAGAAAAATACCATCAGCTATAGAGGACTACAAATCCCAGCAAAACATTATACAGAAATGCAGAATCATAGTATATGAATTTGCTACATACTCTGTGCTGCCACTCGGCTCTTGGTTGCCCTTTCTGATGTCTCAGATGGAGGGTCCCAGGAGGGATATTTTCTGGATAGGAAGCAGTAATTGAGTGTATAATACATACAGTGTAACAGAGTAATATCACATAAAATGCAGTTTACATGGCAGTCATATAGGAACGTTAAAAACATGTCCGAATGATATGTGAGCAACGAATATATATAAGATAATAAAATATTTCGGATAAATAACTTAATCAAACATTTAATGGTATAGGGAATAAGAATGACTCATGGGGGTAGGGAGTTATTAAACTAATTCCCGTAATTGACACGTCTTTAGCACACGGGAAATTATCCCTCGTGTAAGTGGGGGAAGAGGGTTGTGGTACCAATGAAAGAGGGGGAAAAGGCAGACAATTAAATTTGTAATTGGGTGGGGTCAAAATGGCGTGGGCTTGCATAGGAGATCCTGTTCATTAATCATTGTGTTAGTGATGCGGTTTGTAACCTCTAGGAAACTAAGCTTGGGGGATTTCCAGGAACTGGCAATGGTTTGCTTGGTGACCATAAAAATGTGGGAGATTAAATTTTGCTGTCGTTTAAGTATACCTGGAATGCGTTTATGTAGAAGTGCTTCCCATGGGTTTTTTTTTATATTACAGCCCAATATAGAGTTAATCAAAGCATATACCTGGGTCCATACTCGTTTAACTTTAATACAGTCTCACCAGATATGTGGCATTGTCCCCGGAGTATCGCAGCCTCTAGAACATAGGACGGGAGCATTTTAGGGGAATAGGACGGGAGCATTTTATGCATTCGTGCTGGAGTGTAGTACCATCTAAGTAATACTTTGTACGAGTTTTCCATGGATAACACATTCTTGGAACAAGATGCTAATGTAGCGCTCACCCCCGAGGTAGCCGCTGAATATACCAGGTATTTCTTTACCCCTGCACAATGTTCCACCCAAATGTGGATCCACAGCACACCACACACCTTAAAGGAGTTTTATAACAGATTTAATAATCAATCAAGTTATGAGCATAAAATAATCAATTATAAACCCAACAATCACATAAAAGATATTCAGCGACAGGCTAAGGCACTTTGACACTCAGTAACCACAGCTATTTACCGCAGGTACTGAAGTGTATGAAGCTAGGCGGTCTCAGACATTACCCTTGAACTAGGTATATGTAACACTAATTTTTCCCTGCTAACAGTGTCTGACCCTCTCTAAACTACTGGCCAGTAGTAATGTCCTAGGCTAGCCAACGTTGGGGCCCATACTGTATAGCAGATGTGGAAAAGCACAATGTCACAATGGCCAAAGGCCTCTCACCACTCCCAGGTTCCCTTTGGAAAGGATGATGACTGTTAGCAAAAGATGAACGTCCCTCTTTCTTCAGACCGACACTTGTGAAGAAGGTGACAGACAGGGACACACAGGCCTTGTCCCTGTCTGTCATCTAGGGCCTCTTGCAGCACATCTTCGCTCATCTAGGGTTGTCTAGGGTACCAGGCAACGATCTCCATCGGCTCAGTTCGACTCCACTCACTCACCTGGGCTGGCTGGATCACACCTATGGCTGGATCGGCCGTGCGACCTGGCCGCGATATCCCCGCCGCTGCTACGTCACTAGGCCTCACTTTGGGCGCTCGGTCACAGTCATTCCGTCTCAGCAGACGAACATCAGTCTCTCAGGGCACCGCTGTGCAAAGCCTGTGTGTCCCTGTCTGTCAGTGGCGACCACACAGCTCTGTTACATGCAGTCTTAACTCACACTGTGTAATACAGATCTGCACTCTTCAGATGGCTGCCCCAGTCTGAGCGCGCTCAGCAGCTGCAGCTCATAGTCCCCTCCGCAGTTCTAGAGATACAATGTTTCAGTCTCTGCAATGTTTCAGTCTCTGCTCTGCACTGCAATCCCCATAAGTCTCCGCCTCCAGGACACACAGAGGCACTTAACTGTTTGCAGGCAGCAACATAGATCGCTGCAGTAGCACATATGTACATATCTATATAGGGGCTACACTATATTACTGCACATTGAAGTTCAATCTATTTCTGAAATAGAGGAGCCTAATTCCTCTTCCCATTTGCTCTGATATGGTATAGTACCAAGGGAGATGTGTTCGGATAGTGAGGATTGTAGTAATGCGATTAGGCCTGGAGAGTGAGGGTCTTTTCTACATCTGTATTCAAAATGAGTAAGTTAATATGGTGGAGCAACTGAGCGGCATAGTACATGTACATAGTGTTGTAGTTGAAGGTATCGAGATGATTCTGCTTCTGGCAATTGAAACAAATTTTTAAGATACATAAAAGAACGAATGCCCTGAGGTGTAAGCAATGAGAAAACATCTCTAAAGCCTGCTTCTGTCCACCAGAGAAATGCTTCAGGGTTCTCAGTTCCTGGTTGGAATAAAGGATTATAAGTGAATGATAAGAGAGGGGAGTATGGGGTACTTGTATCCCTACCCATTCACTAAAGGGTTGAATCAAATAGTTAGTAAAAAGTCCAGACTTTTGATAAAATCCTTTAATTGAAAAAAAAATCCATCGATGTAATCCAGCGTCAATCACGATGCACGACGCCCGCCGACCCGCCCAAAAAGAAAGACCCCCACAACCACCGGGTCAGGGTTATGGGGAAGAGGCCCTTGTCCCCATCGGCATGGGGACACCCTCCCAATGCCGAGGGCACGTGGCCAGGTAAGGCGCAGGGAGGGGGGGCGCTCGATAGCCCCCCCCCTTTTCCTGCCCTGCCAGTGCTCGGATCAAGGGTCTGGTAGGACTGTTAGGGGGGACACCTCGTTTTTCCCCCCATTTTTTGGGGCTGGGGTTCCCCTTTATAATTCCTACCAGACCTAAAGGGCCTGGTATGGATTTTGGGGGGAAACTCCATGCACTTTTTTTGTTTTAACTTGGGGGGGTCCCTCCTAACATTCCTACCAGGCCTAAAGGGTCTGGTATGAATTGGGGGGGAACCTCATGCTTTTTTTCCCATCTTCTGCAGACTGTAAAAAAAAAACATTAAATTAAAATTTCATTTTGCTGCAACTAAATTTTGTCCAAAAACGAAATTTCGACCGGACTACCGCTAACGAATTTCGGGAAATCAGGAATTCGGATTTGTTTACATTCGTTTTAGCTGTGCATCCGAATTTCCAAAATTACGTCCGAATTTAGTTTCTAAACGAAACGAATCGCACATGTCTAGTATACATGTATACATCCAGGAGCTGTCTTGGCCTCCGGATTAGGGTGACCATTCATCCCCAATTTCTGGGGACAGTCCCTAGAAAAATGATGTCCCTGCAAATGTCTCCGGGAACATAAAATAAAAACTTTATTTTTTTAATACTCTCCTGATCCTTGGAACCACCAACGAGCGCAGAAAAAAAAAAAAACAGCATAGGAATGAATAGCTAGGCTTTTATTGGCCATTTCAATTTGCAATAGCCAATAGCAGATTGGCTATTGCACCTGCCCAGTGCTGCTGTCAATTAGCAGAGCTGGACCTGCAGTTCTCCATCAGGTCCTCCTTTGCTGATTGACAGCAGCAGTGGGTGGCTGCAATAGCGAGCTTGCTATTGGCTACTGCAAATTGAAATCTAGCAATCTAGCTATTCATTCCTATGTTGTCCGTTTTTTATTTTTTTTTATTTTGAGGACAGCAGGTGTCAGAATACTAAAAAAAAAACCAGCAGGGAAGCAGTAGCTTCTTTGCTACCTGCCATCATTTCAGGGTGGTGCTCTCCCCCCACGGATATTATACTGATGATTAAAAATAAGCTTGCAAAATAAAAATATTTGTATAAAGTTTTGTTATTTTCTGGTCATGTAAGTTCCACACCACTCATAATCCGCTCATCATAATCCACACTGCTCATAATAATCCATATCGCCCATCATAATCTGCAACACTTATCATAATCTGCACCGATCATCATAATTCGCACCAATCATGGTAATCCGCACCACTCATCATATACCGCACTGCCCATCATAATCCGAACTGATTATCATAATCGCACCGCTCAACATAATCCGAACTGGTCATAATCTGCACCACTCATCATAATCCACACTAATCATCATAATCTGCACCGCCCATCATAATCCACATTGATCATCATAATCCGCACTAATAATCAAAATCCGCACCGCTCATCATAATCGGCACTGATTGTCATTTAACCTATTCATGTTAGCAGGGCAGAGTTATAAATCTATTGCCTGCAGTCAATTGGGAATTTGTACTGTACATGTACTTCATATAGAATACACTGCAGCAATAGATTTACAATTCTGCACTGCTAACATGAAAGGGTTAAATGATCCATAGCAATAAAAATACACAAGGGTGCAATGACCTGGATGCTATGTATTCTAGAGACTACATATCTCTATGTCAAGGAGGGAAAAAAAAGTAGTGGTGCACTTATATTTGCAACCAGGAACTGGACGAAGGGCAACCTTAATGGATGATCGAGTCAGTCCACATTGTGTAGCTCCACGATGCTGGTATACAGAGTGTACGGCCAGAGGATGCCTGTCAAGTATAGATGGTAAGGGGCGCAAGGCAGAGAGGGAGGAGGGGCAAAGCAGAGCAAGGACTTGGTCTATGTCCCTGCCGTGTGCTCGATCAGGTAGATTGTGACAGAGGGACAGTGTTGTGCTAGATTCAATGTCGGCACTATGTCGGATTGAGCCACTGTAGAAGACAATGAGGGCGCTCAGTGTGTGTTGGTGTCCGTGCCTGTAAGTCCGATGGGAGTCAGCTGTACGCAAGTCGTCTGACAGCGATGGTTAGAAAGTGCTGTTGGGCCGCCCCGACATGCACTTTCTAACCATGTCGTCGGCGCTGAGCTGAAGAGGAGCGTCGCGTCACTGCTGTTACGGTGGGCGGCACTCCGAGTGGGGTCCTCTGGGCAGTCGCCGGCCACCTAAATTAGGACCCCACCTGGAGCGCCGCCCACCGGAGCAGCAGTGACGCAACAAAATCTTCGGCGCTATGTATCGGGGCATTTGCCAAGTACAAGTACTTGTCAAAATGCCCTGTATCGGTCCCAATACCGATGCTTGTATCGGTATTGGGACATCCTTAATATATAAATATATAGGAGATGCCCACTGCTGCTCTTAGGTGCTTAGGTGAGCATTATAACAATGGGTGGCCCTGCTGACTCAACAAATGTTGGTTGAGTAATTGACTTGATCCAGGCTCAAAATTGCTGAGCTGAAAATGTAATTAACTGCAGTCACTGTTTGGGTTTTCTGACAGCAGTGGGGGCAGCTTTCAGAGTACAGCTTAATTCTAAACTAAAAAATATCTTTAAATATCGTGTCTGGGGGGTCCCCTTAAGCACTTGCTGATGTCGGTGTTTACACCCCCTTCCTGGCCAGACCATTTTCCAGTATTCAGCGCTGCATTATTTTGACTGACATTTATTCCGTCATGTAACGCTGCACTGAAATGAATTTTATAGGATTTTTATGGAACAGATAGAGCTTTCTTTCTTTTTCTTTTTTACAATATAATGAAAAAAAGTACAGAAAATGTAAAAAAAAAACAAAAAAAACTGTTTTCCCTTCATTATGTTAGGAAACATTTATTACTGCCCAATTTTTTGGTAAAATATAAAAGATGGGGTCAGGTCCGGTAAATAGACACCAAACATGTGAAGCCTTAAAATTATGCATGCCCGCGAAAATCGCAAAAAACTACTATACCCAAAATTGGCCATAGGCAACGCTGTAAAAGATTTTACCGCTCATCAGTTTAGTGTTATCAGTGATTGATGACCCTAGAATTATTGCTCTCACTGCAACATTCACTGTGATATAATGTAGGCTAATATGTTGCTCTTGGTGTGTGTATTCAACCTTTTTGTGTTCTCTCATAAACTAATGTTTGAGAAAGTTAATCAACAATAGTAAAAATGTAATCAAAGTGTATAGAAAACAAATCGTGTCTCTGGTGATACTAATTCAAAGTGCTTTTAGGATCTTTAAATCATGAAGGAGTAATTGAAACAACTGAGTAACTGATTGGATAATTAAATAAATAAATACATAAATAAATAAACCTTGCCTCGTCTTTTGTTATTCAATCTCTACTTTGTGGTAGTAATTTATGTGTAAAAACCGCACAGATGTGATCTAAATATCAACTGTGTATAAAAATATGTGACAACAATATAAATCACATAAAGCGATGTGAGTATAACAAAGTTCATCACCTTAGGAAATTATTGAATAAATGGCAGAGTCCAGCAGAGGTGGCGGCAAGTGAAAAAAACGCTTTTTATCCACTCTATTAAAGTACAGATATTTTAAGCATACAGCTTCTTGGGGTCAGTCTGTGCTGTTCCACAATGTATCAGTAAAAAATGGACTTCTGGGAGGAATAGAGTTCTTACGGACAGAACTACAAATGTTAAAAAGGAAAATGGTAAGTTGAAAATAAACAAATGTTTGTTACTTTTTCTTCCGTCGATGGATCCACGGAGCTTCTCTTTTAGCCTCTCTCTCCTCTCCTGCATGCAGCTTACACTCCCTCTCGGTACCGATGGTACACACATCCTCCAGGTGTAATTGGAGGTAACCACGGAGGGTCCAGCCAGAGAAAAATAGAAGGGGAGAAGCCACAGAAGAGAGACAGATCGGGGGGCGTGGCCAAGCAATGGAGCCGTAGAGACGTGAGTGTGCCGAGCTCTGCTCCCTCACATACCCATTACAGCTGACTAACTGCAGAATTTTCACTCTGGTCCCCATGATTGGCAACCGGAGACTTACCCGATCCTGATGACGCCTGATCAGCTTCCGGAACTGTTCGCTTTTCTGGACATAGCACCCATTGATGTCCCAGACTGGCTTCTCACCCCTGCGGCCTCAAGGCCTAATATTCAGATGGCCCCTCGGCCACAGAGACCTCGCAGAGGGTGCTCATGGCACCACACCAGAGTCGATTCGGCCCCGGACCCGCTGTCTCACGAGACCTGAAGATACCATACAGGAGCCCCGAAGTGTGCCTTGGACATTGACTCACCATTTCTGATCTCAACACCCACTCCACCGGTGCCAATGCCCAGACCCATATTTGACTCTCTCTCCCCCCTTTTAGGATATTTGACTGCCTGATGAGGACAACGGCCGTTCACATTCGTTGGCTTGAGCCCCACGGACTGAGCTGAACATTGCGCAACCCACCCAGCCAGTCCGGTCCCGAGCAAACCCACGACAATCCATGATGCCCGATCTGGTACCGTTGCTCTTTGTTGATGCCCCAAACCCAGGCACCCCTACTGACTATTGCAGTTTATATCCTTTTTAAAGACCCTCGGGGGTGCTGAGATTGGGCATCTAACATGTACTGTTATACCTATATGTTTATCTGGTGCTTTCTTTGTCATAAACCCTTTACATTACAGATACCCCGGGACTGGGGGCCCCCCGTCGAGCCCTGTCATCGGTGACTTGGGCACACTGACAGTGGGCTGGGCTGTTGTTTAGGCGGTGGGAGCCCTCCATGCTGTCAATTAAGCTTGCACGACGGCTGCACCGCCAGAGAGGTACCCACTCCCCCCCCTCATACCCTACCTTCCATCTCCACCCTCCCACTTCCTACTCTACCCTCCTTCTCAACATACCATAGCTCCTCCCCTACTGCCAAGGCAAAGCTAGTCAGTGTGTTGGTGGCCAGGTCCTCGGGTTGGCAACATATTGCTACAAGGTGTGATACCGAGGGCAGATACATTTTTGTAAAGGGTCGTTTTTGTGGTGCCTTGGTCACGATGGTCAACGTGTACGCTCCCAACTCCGACCAAATTTCATTCTTAGGGGACTGCTTCCTCGCTTTTTCCTCGTCGAGGGGATTCTTATCATGGGAGGGGACTTCAACGTTGCCCTGGATCCACAGCTTGATGTTTCTAGAGACGCCTCACATCTATCTTACTCTTTCCTCCGCCGTCTACGTAAGACTCTTCACACGGAGCAGCTGGTAGATGTGTGGCGGTTTAGCAATCACTCGACCGATGGTCAAAAACCCAGGGACTTGTCGACTATTCTTACCAAAAGCTTGTGTAAGAACAGTCGAGGCCAGATTACTAGGTTATCCCTATTATAGTGTTTCATCGACCTGAGACTGCCTTACAAACCTCAAAGACATAATAAAAAAACAAAAAAACAAAAAGCAAAAAAAAAAAAAAGAACAATGTGGTTATATAGCAACTGTTGCAGTAGGTTTTAATTTCGAACATATTAAATTTTTTCTGGTCGGGGTGGGCTAGGGCTCGCCTTCGCTCCCTTCCTTTCATACTCCTGCAGGATTTACATATGCCGCCCACGGTGCCCAGGTAAGCTAAAACTGTTCCATTTTGTCTTGGAGTATACTCGCCAATTTTTCATGAGTCATAATCCACGACAGCTTAGTCCTAACCTGGCTCAGCGGTACCCTGGGTGTCTTCCATGTTTTAGCGATCGTAACTTTAGCTGCCAGGAATATGAAATTTATCAACCTTCTAGAGTGTTTAGGAGTTTCAGGGATAGTATCATTGAGCAAGGCCAACCTAGGGTCTCTTGGGACCCTTATGCCCACGACCCGGAAGATTAAGTTAAAAACCCCTCCCCAAAAGTTTCGTATACGCGGGCATGTCCACCATACATGGTACATAGTGCCCTCGAGCGCACATCCCCGAAAACATAAGGGCGATGTTCCCGGGTACATAAGTGCAAGTCTAGAGGGCACCAGGTACCACCTGGACAATACTTTAAAGTTGGCTTCTGAGAGTGAGACATTAAGTAAGCCTCGGGTTGTCCACCCAGGAAACTGGATACAAGATACTTACCAGATGGTACTTCGTACCCACTCGACTACACAAAATGTTCCCCCAAACCCCACCAACATGCTGGAGATGTGGTCAGGCAGAGGGAACCATCCTCCACACATTCTGGTCCTGCCCTAGCCTTCGGGTCTACTGGGATGAGGTCACAAAACACTTGACGGGTATGTCTCTGGCTGGGGATCCAGCCGCGCTGTTGCTCCACAAGTCTACCCTGTCTCGGACCAAATACCGCGCTTCTCTACTCAATCATTTAGTAAATGCTGCCAGGGCCTGCATACCACTACGGTGGAAAAGCTCTAACCCACCTACGGTCACAATGTGGCTGCGGAAAGTGGACGAGACGCGTTTAATGAAGGAGCTCACTGCAGCCCTACACCACACTGATAGCAAATTTCGGAAAACATGGTTCTATTGGCTAGAGTACCTCTATTCCCCGAAGTACGGGGCACTCATGGTAGAATGAGACTCACTTCCGTGCCCGAAGGGAAATGATTCTAAGTGTCCTCAGCTATAGCCTGTCGCCCTGGTCGCGAAGGTCCTGAATCACACTACCCCCTCACCTGTCGGGTCACGGCTGAACGCCTATCCAACTTACACCTATGGTAACCATTTTAATGCCCACTTACATCCCTGCTCTCCCCCTACCTTAGTCCTGAATCTTTTTCTATCTTTCTCCTTACTCTCTGTACACCGAGTTACAATGCCCTCATATTTGAGTCGGAGTTAGCATGACCATTCCACAGCTTAGTAGTTGCGCCCCCACCTAAAAGAGGAGGTGCCTGTATACGATCCGCACTGTCTAAAAGTCATTTGAATCCAGTAGAAATGTTAAATCTTATCTTTACGCTGGGTGTATATGCTATGTCCATTGTTTTCGTATACTACTGTACAACCTCTTCATCTGTACTGCACTGTTGTTTTACATACCTGAAAACTGAAAATAAAGAATTTTTTTTAAAAAAGAAGAGAGACAGATCTAAGTGCAAATAGCAAGAACTTTTATTTGGATTTAAAAAATTGATTGCACTTACAGAAATCCGTTTGGATAAAACAGCATGCGAGTGTGAAGGACACTCAGCCTTGTGAAGCCTTTCTACTGTGTCAGCGAGGAGACAGTCAAATCCCTTGATGCATTTCGTCCAAAAGACTTTTTCAAAAGGGTACTGTTTCCTGTCTGACACCTGAATTTATATAGCCCAAATAGTTACACCTTGTTACAGCTAATTGACATGCACACCTCTTCTATATTCACAGGTGTGTCACATCTCAATTATTTTCAAAATTCGGGTTTAGCCTTAGTTACCTTATTATTCGGACTAACAAATATTTTAAACATTTAAATACATGCTAGTTACATTTGTTAAACAGGAAGGGAGACAGGGGAGATAAGTGACTATTAGAAGTGGGGTTTAGAATACTTCCTTAAAATCATTCAGAACATTTGTTAAAAAGAAAGGGAGATAAGTGACTCGTAGTTATGGGACATCAATTACAGCCTTAAAAACATATAAAACAATAAAACCATTGTAGAAGGATAATTGACATACAATGAGACGACATATAGTACAATATGCACTATCTTAAAAACACATTAACGATTGACTAATATATCTGTATATACAAACATAAAATCATAAACTTTCCAATTTTATAAAAGGGTAAACATCTAAACCTGTTTCCAAACCATCAGGCATTTCTATGTATAAGATTTACAGTTTTGAACCCTTATTATGTTAGAAATTTTTTTTATAGGGTACTATTAGGTTTATTTTATAGCATAAATATATTCAGAAGTGATAGTATTGAACTGGAAGTAGTTATTCTGAGTCGCTTGAAACTCATTATACATGAACTTTTTATTCCAGTAGTTCCACTCTGAGCCCAATATGAATTGTGACATTTTTCATTGTGGTTGGAGGTAAACTGTCAGGTGCTTCGTTTTGAACAAGAATGGATTACTTTAATGAAATAAGTTAGACAGAACACTACATAATCTAGGTGCATAGTCTAAGGGGTGTTCATTTCACCGTATACCCGATGTAAATTGTCCTCATGACATTGTGCCCTATTATATCGTTATCTAACTCCTAATCAAAGCTTATTGCTATTTTACTCACTGAGAATTAAGAGAAGGAAAAGGAAAAAAGCCCATATTCTAATATCCACCTAGTAGAAATAATATTGGTAGGAACAAGTCGATATTATCATAAATGTTAGGAAGGGGGGGTGGGGTTAAAATGTACATATTAGTAAACAATTAATGAGTGGAAAAGGAGAAAAGGATAGGGAAGGGGGTAATCGCAATTGGTGTTTCTGTATAGATGATCTAGATGCTCTAAAAACTTTAAAAAACGTAACATTTTTTTTTTTTTAATTTAGTGATTGGCTCCATGGAGTAGTCCCAAGAGGGTAATGCATTTGGTTTAATATTGTTTTAATCATCGGCCAAGAAACAGTTTAGATCGAGTTCCATATTTAGACCTTTCGGGGTCATAGTCTCCATCAGGAAAATCCATTTTGTTTCATTCCTAGAGACCTCCCTCTTCATATGGTTCCCTCTCCAGTGTTTTTTTATTTTATCCAACCCTATGAATTTTAATCCCTTGGGATTGCATCCGTGTTTCTCTTTGAAATGTCTTGGCACACTATGATCAGTTTTTCCTTTTTTAATGTTGTTTATATGCTCCCTTATCCTAGTTTTGAGTTCTCTTGTGGTTCTCCTTATATACTGGAGCCCGCAGGGGCATTCTAACATGTAGGTGACATGTGTGCTCTTACAAGAAATAAAATCCCTAATTTTAAAACTCGTTTTATTAAAACTGGATTGGAACTCTATTATTTTTCTTTTTTGGTTAGTTAGTGTGCATCCTATACATTTCCCACATGGAAAGAACCCCTTTCCTTCGAAAAACGAGAACGATTTTTTGGGAGATCGACTACATTCTGCACCAACTGATTTTTAATGTTGGGGGCTTTCCTGTATATGACCCTCGGTTTATTCTGAATTACTGGACCTAGGATTGTATCTCTCATTAAGATGGGCCAATGTATCTTGAGGATTTGTTCGAACTCCTTATATTGAGTTGAGAAGTCTGTGATAAATAGCAAAGTTTGTTCTTCTTTTTGTTTGCATACTTTCGCCTGTAGCATTTTGTTTCTATCTAGTTCTTTTGTTTTAGCTTTTGTTCTTTCTAAATTATTTTCGCTATATCCCTTCTCCAAAAACCTTTTTTGGATTATATTAGCCTGTTCTTCAAAGTCTTCGGCTCCTGTGCAGTTCCTTCTCAGTCTAACGAGTTGCCCTTTGGGGGTACCTCTTATCCATGATGGATGGTGGCAACTCCCCAAAGGTATATAGCCATTTCGGTCAGTGGTCTTGAAATAAGTTGTGGTAATAAGCTTGTCTCCTATTATTTTTATCGTTAGATCTAAAAAGTATATTCTCTCTTTATTAAAATTATGAGTAAAACTAATTCCTTCAGTGTTGGAATTAATATATACAAGGAACTTCTCTAGGGAGGTAGCATCTCCCTTCCATACTACGACCACATCATCTATATACCTCTTCCACAACTTCAATTCTAACCATTTATATTCATATATTGCACCTTCCTCCCATTTTGCCATAAATAAATTTGCAAGGCTCGGGGCAAATTTAGCCCCCATTGCAACGCCTTTTATTTGGGTGTAATACTCCCCTCCATACCAAAAATAGTTATTTTTCAACGAAAAATCTATACACTTAATAAGAAAAGAGATTTGGCAGTCTTCCAATCCTGAAAATTCTGTTAGACCCCATTTTACAGCTTCTAGGCCATTCTTGTGTGGTATGTTGGTATACAGAGATACTACATCTATAGTTCCTAGGATCATATATTTTTTATATTCAATAGTTGCCAATATGTTGATGGTTTCCCCGCTATCTCTTAGATAGGCTTTAGTGCATTTAACAAGCGGTTGTAGGAACCAGTCGATATATTCACCTAAACGCGATGTTAGTGAATTTATACCGCTAATTATTGGTGGTTCCTGGTGGTTCAATGGGATTTTTATGGATCTTAGGTAGGAAATAAATCACCGGGACTTTTCCCACTGTGGGTAATAGATATTTGTATTCCTTTTTAGTTAGAATCTTCTTTTTTAGTCCCTCTTTCAACAATTGTTTTAGTTGCTTCCTAATTGTTAAGGTTGGATTTTTATTTCGTTTTTTATATGTCTCCTGGTCTCCTAAGATATTGGACATTTCTTCTTCATAATATGTTTTGTCCAGCAAGACTACTCCTCCTACTCCTCCTCCCTTGTCTGCTGGGCGAATAACAATTTCCTTATTTTCTTCTAGGAGTTTTAGTCCTTTATCTATATATTCCTTATTTCTTTTATTGTTTATTTTCAATCCTCTCAGTTCTTCCTCTACCATAACTTTAAACACTTCGATGTGATGGCTCGTTTTTGTGTTCGGGTTAAACGTAGATTTATTTCTTAAAGAAGAGTGTTTAAATACCTCCTCTGTTTCGTCTCTTTTTTGGAGTGTTCAGATGTTGCAGCAAAATGTCTCTTAATATTTAGTTTTCTTACAAATGTATTTAAATCAATGTAAGTCCCAAATTTGTCCAAGTTTTTTATTGGTGCAAATTTCAATCCTAAATCTAGTACTCGGATTTCCTCTTGTGACAGAGTAATCAAGCTTAGATTAAAAATACCCTCTCCTATTCTTCCCATCTTTGTTCTCTTCCATACATTCTTTCCGCCCCTTGTCCTCCTCTTCCAAAAATTCTTCTTCCCCTGCCCCTGTATTCTCATGTTTGTTGCGGTGGGGTATACGGTCTCCCTTGGTACCGTTGTTGGTATATTTGTTGTCCTCTTTTTTCGTGTCTCCAATTCGGTGGGGCATATCCTCTGTGATCTTTCTGGTAGGGGTCTCTCCAATATGGAGCTCTCTCTCTGCTTCGTAATCCTAAAAAATTGTTGTTGTTATTTTGGGTATCCTGTGTTTGGTTTTTTATCCCATTAGTTTGTTCTTTTTGAAGATCGTCCAAAATTGGGTGGAATCTACTATTGATTTCCGTATTGTGTTGAAATTTATGTTGAGATTTCTCTCCATGTCCATCTGTTCTCCTACTACATTCTTGTAGTTGTTCCTTTAATATTTCACAATCTCTTTTTCTCTTTTTATTGAGATTTATTGTCTTATTCCCTCCTCCCATTTCGTAGCTATCTTCTTCACTACCACTTATATCTGCCTCTTCCTCCTTATCACTATCATGTGGTGATATGGTGTTAAAATTAGGGCTAATTCTTTGCCATTTATATACTGTATTATTTATGAAATCTCCAGCGTCCCTAATATATTTTTTATGCTTTTTATCTTGTAGAAATTTATCTTTCTTTAATAGAAATGTATGCTTTTCTTTGGACAGGGCTACAAATTCCTCTGTCTCTTTGAACGAAATTAGTCTTTCTTTTAGTTCTATAATATTATTCTCTACCATTTTTAGTTTCCTCTGCTTTCGTTCTATCAATCATTTCAGTAATTGTTGTTCGCTATGATGAAATAAAGCAAACCATTCCTTTGTTGCTTCTGGGTCTTTAAGGCCATCATTTAGGGGAACATCCCATCTCAAACTCCTGGGTGTTAGGCCCTCTTTTAGATATTGCTCATGTGAGACTATGTCCCACCATAACCTTAGTTCTTTATCGATTAAGGATTTTAGTGTTTTAAATTATTTCTGTAGATCCCCACCTCTAGTGTTCCTAGTGCAAAAAACATGATCCAAATTTATATCCCTATTTCTAACAAACCCAAAAACTTCCATAGCAGCAAATCTAAGATTTAGGGTTTAATACCCTTATTGTGCATGGTGCCAGACTCAAGAAGCAACGCCTCGCCCGTATCACCGACCTCCTGACCCAGATATGCCTCCTTGAATCCCACCATAAGGCCTCAGTAGACCACACAGCGGGGTCACAGTTGTCCTCCCTCCGAGAGCAACTCCGAGCTCTGGTTAAGGCTTCCCTAACGAAATGCAGGAGGTCATTCTACGAATATGGCAACAAGTGTGGCAAATATCTAGCGCGGGCTCTTCGTAAACGACACGTTCATCACACGCTCTCCTGGGATCAAGTCCACTTCGCCGGCAGACATAGCCGCCGCATTTAGTGATTATTACTCGTCCCTTTATAATCTCTCTAATCTTCCCTCCCACTCCTTTAATACCCCCTCTCATCCCCGGTTAGCGCGCATTGCCATGCCCTCCCTTGACCCCTCTGTCAGTTTCCTCCTGGAGTCTCCGATCACCTCCGCCGAATTGGAATTCGCTATCAAATCCACCCAATCTGGCAAAGCCCCCGGACCAGATGGCTTTACCCTCACCTACTATAAGCAGTTCCCTTCCCACCTCTCTTCCCACTTCCTGCGGGCTCTCAACTCCCTTCGCAACGGCACCACTACCCCACCTGAATCACTCCTGGCCCATATTTCAGTAATACCTAAAGAAGGTAAGGACCCCACCTTATGCCCCAGCTACAGACCCATCTCACTACTCAACGTAGACACAAAACTTTTCGACAAGATCCTATATTTCCGCCTGGCCCCATACCTGGCCGACCTGATACACCTGGACCAGGTGGGGTTTGTCTCGACGAGGGAGGCTAGGGACAACACCACCCGAGCCTTGGGAGTCATCCACTCCGCCCTGTCGTCTGCCTCTCCTTGCATCCTACTATCCACTGACGCGCAGAAGGCATTCGACAGGGTTGACTGGGACTTCCTATCATCTACCCTGAAGGAGGTGGGCTTAGGTACCCATATGCAGACCTGGATACGTTCCCTCTACTCCTGCTCCTCCGCCAGGGTCCGAGTGAATGCTGTGTTGTCACCCTCCTTTTCCATCACCAATGGCACACGTCATGGCTGCCCCCTCTCCCCCCTTCTCTTTGTCCTTTCCTTGGAACCCTTCCTCCGCACCGTCCGCTCTAACCCAGACATTCGAGGAGTGCAAATCAGCCCCGTCCAGCATAAGGTGGCAGCTTTTGCAGACGATCTCCTGTTCTTCCTCGCCTCACCTGACATTTCTCTCCCGGTGCTCTTAGCGGAAATCGGCCGCTATGGTGGCCTCTCAAACTTCCTTGTTAACTCCCATAAATCTTTGGCCATGCATATCTCCCTCACAGGCCCTCGCCTTCGGAGGGTACTTGACAACTTCCCCTTTAAGTGGTCTCCCACCTCTCTGAAGTACCTGGGCATTCTGCTTCCTAAAAACCCCTCTCTGGCCTCCTCCCTCAACTTCCCCCCTTTACTGTCTGCCATTAGCTCCGACCTTAAGCAATGGTCCACTGGGACCTTTTCATGGATGGGACGCTGCAACATCTTGAAACAAACCGTTCTCCCCTGACTTCTATACCCCCTTCAAGCTCTCCCTATCAAGATACCCCCTCCTTCTTTCGGTCACTCAGATCCCTATTCACTAGCTTTGTATGGGCGGGCAAACCTCCTAGACTCAAATATAACCTTCTACGCCTGCCCAAATACTCTGGTGGGATGGGTTTACCAGATGTACACCTCTACTACATTGCCGTCCACTTGACACGAGTACTTGATTGGTGCCGCCACCTAACCTCTGCTCTGGACTGGCCTTGAACAATCCTTCTCTCCGGTTCCACTATCAGGACTACCTTGGTGCTCCTCCCCCATGCCCCCTATCATTCGCTCACACCCCACCATAATGCCTACACTAACGGTGGCCCGGTCCGCCTTCTCTCAGACATTCATATTCCCTGTCGCCCTCGCCATCTCCTTTGATCCCAGTCCTGGGAAACTCGGCCTTCCCTCCGGGGATAGACGAAAAAAGTTTCCTTAACCTCTGAACCCCTAGTAGATCCAGAGCCCTCCATTTCCTACACGGTACCTCATGGCCTACTTCGTTCGCCTCAGCTTCTGACTCCGACTCTCCACTTCTGGATCCGTGGCGTACTATGCAACTGCTCCACTTCCTGAACTCCCTTCCCCGACTCAACTCTCCAGACCATTGTCCCCATTTGAATCTGAATGCTCCCGAGAAGGCCCAGCCCGCCATGTCCTGTCTTTCTGTTATAAACTCCTGCTATCCGACAGCACTCTTGACACCATGTGGTTCCTCACACGGTGGGAGGAGGATCTGGGGATACAGTTCGCACAAAACTACTCACATTATCTTACCAATCCTCCATCAGCAATAAGTACCGGGAGACCGGATACAAACTGGTCACCAGGTGGTACAGGACACCACAAACTCTGCACACCATGTACCCCCAGACTGCGGATACCTGCTGGCGTTGTGGCACACCTTCAGCGGACATCCTACATATATTCTGGTCATGCCCCTCACTCTGTGCATTTTGGGACCAAGTCCGTACCATCACCCAAAAGTTCACCGACCTCCCGGTACCCCGAGACCCGGCCTTCTTCCTCCTACATCACAATGACATACCGACCAAGGCCTACAAACGATCCGTCGTACGCCACCTAGTTAACGCAGCCTGAGCGTGTGTCCCGCCCCTATGGAAGAACCCCGAACCGCCCCCCCATACCCCAATGGCTCGATAGGATACACGACATATACCTTATGGAAGACCTTACCAGCTCCCTCCATAATACTCCAGACAAATTCATCAAGACCTGGTTCTACTGGATTGAGTTTCTCCACTCTCTAGCATATGAAGCCCTGCGTCAAGGCCCTGGGACATGACTTACCAAGCTGGACTCCCCTTCTGGTTCTCCCCCCCCTACTCTCCTTGCTTAACCTGTGTCCTCGCCCCCCCCCCTTAATTCCCTCTCATCTTAACTCACACTTTCTCTTTTCTCCCCCTCTACCCTCTCCCCCTCTTCACACCCTGACATACTTCTCTACAGACCTCTGATATAGTGTTGTGACTCCGACCCTCCTGAGGGCTTCGAGTTTCCCGCTCCTGAACTTGATACTGCCTCAGACCCTCTCATAATATGGAGGCCGCCCGTAGAGGTCTCGCATCTCCGCCCCTCTGCCACCGTCTGGGTCTGGATCTCGACACTTACTTTTTCTTTTGGTTCTTATTTGTTTTACCCGTTTTGTTTTCCCCATCTGTCCACAACTGATGTATATTTAGTGCTATTGAAGCCATGTATGTATTGCATATTTGAACATCCCTCTGGAAAAACTAAATGAGATAATCAGAGGCTGCTGTCATGTTACACAAGATGGTTAGAGACTGCTGTCATGTTACACGAGACGATCAGAGACTGCTATCATGGTACACAAGACGGTCAGAGACTGCTGTCATGTTACAGGAGATGGTCAGAGACTGCTGGCATGTTAATTGAGATGGTCAGAGACTGCTGGCATGTTAATTGAGAGGGTCAGAGACTGCTGGCATGTTAATTGAGACGGTCAGAGACTTCTGGCATGTTAATTGAGACAGTCAGAGACTGCTTGCATGTTAATTGAGACGGTCAGAGACTGCTGCGATGTTAATTGAGACGGTCAGAGACTGCTGGCATGGTAATTGAGACGGTCAGAGACTGCTGGCATGTTACAGGAGATGGTTAGAGACTAATGACATGTTACAGGAGATGGTCAAAGACAGTGAAAATATAAGCATTCGTTATCTACTTTTAATGTACAGAAAGGAAGCCTAAAGAGGGTGGGGTTTAGTGAGGAAAGGGTTGGTCTTAAACAGGAAGGGGTGGGGCAAATTTAGATTAGGGGGTGTTCGAGTTAAGTCTTGCCTAGGGCAGCACAAAACCAAAATACACCACTGCCAGTGGGCTATATTCCCCAAGTTACCACAGTGTATATAGTGTATATAGATGTGCACCATTTCACAGGCAGGTTCAGGGCCTTCCCCAAGCATGTTATTTAAAGGTATTGTGCATCTTTAACTGCCTCCGGGCCGGCCGTAGTAGGAAAAACGGCCGGCCGGGAGCTCTCTAGATCTGAGCGGGCGTCTTTAGACGAGCGGGAAATGGCCATTTTTTAAAAACAGGAAGCGATGCCTGTTACCATACAAGCGATCCGCCGGCTGTAGAGCCGGGCCGATCGCGTGTATGGGGTGCCGATCGGGGGTCCCCCCCTCCGGTACACGAGCTCCCTCCGGTCCCCTCTCCTCTGAAAGAATGCGGAAGTGTTGTATAATACATCACTTCCGCATTCTTGTGTCACTCTCCAGCTTCAGAAGCTGCAAAGAAGCTGATGGAACAGATCTGTGCTTCATCAGATTCTTTTGGGGGGTCCTAGGTGACATTAGGGGTCTTGGAGACCCCTGATGTCTCCATAAAGAGGACCTGTCACATATTTTGCAATCACAGGGGGGGTTTATTAGCCCCCATATGTGATAGCAATAAAGTTTAGTGGAAAAAAAAAGGAAAACAAATTTAAGTCCCCCCATCCCAAAATTTAAAGTTACACATAAAAAAGAATAAAAAAAACAAAAAAAAATGTTAAAGCCTCCACCCATACATACACGCATGCAAGCCGGAGTAGGGGGCGCATACGTGTAAAAAAGACGATTGCGCCCATTACGCCGCACATGTTACATATCGCCGCGAACGTCCGAGTGAGAGCAATAAGTCTAGGGCCATCAATCACTGATAACACTAAACTGATGAGCGGTAAAAGCTTTTAAAGCGTCGCCTATGGCCAATTTTGGGTATGGTAGTTTTCTGCAATTTCGCGGGTGCGCGCAATTTTAAAGCTTGACATGTTTGGTGTCTATTTACCCGACGTGACCCGATCTTTTATATTTTACCAAAAAACTGG